>NW_021610938.1:0-3513 GCF_004785775.1 Grammomys surdaster | reverse complement strand
CCAAACCCACGACCTAACTGAAATGTCACATGTTATGTGATTTCAATACTTTGAGCTTCTTTGTACTTGCCTTTAGCTCTGGAAGTAGGAATGCATTGCAATGTGCATATCCTTACAGTATGTTTGTTCAATAAGTTGTATAGTGCTTTTCTACTGTAATCTAGCAACTTACTTGGACATTCCATATGATACAATATAGTATACATGACCGGATGGTACAAGTATTTATGCTTTAAAGCAAACACTAATCCTAACTGAAATGGCACATGTAATGTTGTTTAAGTGTTTTCGCTGTATTGTACTTGCCATTAGCTCTGGAAGTACAAATGCATTGCGATGCATTTTAGAGCAGGATTTTTCAATACCCTGTAGAGTTCTTTTCTGCTTGAATCTAGCAATTTTCTTAGACATGCCATAGGAAACAATGAAGTATACATGACCGGAAGGTACAAGTGTTTATACTTTAAAGAAAACACAAGTCCTAACTGAAATGTCACAAGTAAAATTGTTGAAGTATTTTCAGATGTATTGTACTTGCCTGTAGCTCTGGAAGTACGAATGCATTGCAATGAGTTTTAGGGCAGGTTTGTTCAGTAAGTTTTATAGTGCTTTTCTGCTGGAATGTAGCAACTTTCTTGGACATGCCATATGAAACAATGAAATATACATGGCACGATGGTACAAGAGTTATTGCTATAAACCAAACACACTTTCTAACTGAAATGTCACATGTAAGGTGGTTTCAGTGTTTTCAGCTGTCATGTACTTGCCTTTAGCTCTGGAAGTAATAATCCCTTGCCATGCGCATGTCTTTACTGTAGGTTTGTTCAATATGATGTATAGTGCTTTTCTTCTGGAATCTAGCAACTTTCTTGGACATGCCATATGAAACAATGAAATATACATGGCAGGATGGTCCAAGTGTTTATGCTTTAAACCAAACACATGTCCTAACTGAAATGCCACATTTAATGCGATTTCAATGTTTTCAGCATTTTTGTACTTGCTTTTACCTATGGAAGTACGAATGCATTGCAATGTGCCTATCTTTACAGAACGTTTGTTCAATATGTTTCATAGTGCTTTTCTGCTGGAATCTAGCAACTTTCATGCACATGCCATATGAAACAATGAAATATACATGGCTGGATGGTACAAGTTTTTATGCTTTTAACCAAACACCCTTCATAAGTGAAATGTCACAAGTAAGGTGGTTTCATTGTTTTCAGCTGTGCTGTATTTGCCTTTATCACTGGAAGTAAAAATGCTTTGCAATACGCTTATCTTTAGAGTAGGTTTGTTCAATACAGTATATCGTGCTTTTCTTCTGAAATCTAGCATCTTATTTTACATGCCATATGAAACAATGAACTATACAAAACCGCATGGTACATGTGTTTATGCTTTAAAATAAACACTAGTCCTAACTGAAATGTCACATATAACGTTGTTCAAGTCTTTTTAGCTGTAATGTACTTGCCTTTAGGTCTGGAAGAATGAATCATTTGCAATGCATTTTAGAGTAGGTTTGTTCAATATGTTGTATAGTGCTTTTCTGCTGGAATATAGCAACTTTCTTAGACATGCCATATGAAACAATGAAATATACATGGCCGGATGTTAAAAGTGTTTATGCTTTAAACCAAACAAAAGTCCTAACCTAAATGTCACATGTAATGTGATTTCAATGTTTTCACCAGTGTTGTACTTGCCTTTAACTATGGAAGTACGAATGCATTGCAATGTGCATATATTTACGGTACGTTTATTCAATAAGTTGGGCAGTGCTTTTCTGCTGGAATCTAACAACTTACTTGGACATGCCATAAGAAAAAATGAAGAATACATGACCTGATGGTATAAGTGTTTATGCTTTAAAGGAAATACAAATCCTAATTGAAATGTCACATATAACGTTGTTTAAGTCTTTTCAGCTGTAATGTACTTACCTTTAGCTCTGGAAGTATGAATGCATTGCAATGCATTTTAGAGTAGGTTTGTTAAATATGTTGTATAGTGCTTTTCTGTTGGAATCTAGCAACTTTCTTGGACATGCCATATGAAACAATGAAATATACATGACCGGATGGTACAAGTGTTTATGCTTTAAACTAAACACACATCCTAACTGAAATGTCACATGTAATGTGATTTCAATGTTTTCAGCTGTGTTGTACTAGCCTTTAGCTATTTAAGTACGAATGCATTGCATTGTGTGTATCTTTACAGTACGTTTTTTCAACAAGTCGTATTGTGCTTTTCTGCTGGAATCTAGCAACTTACTTGCACATGCCATATGAAACAATGAAGTATAAATGACAGGATGGTACAAGGGTTTATGCTTTAAAGCAAACACAAGTCGTAACAGAAATGTCACAGATAACATTGTTTAAGTCTTTTGAGTTGTATTGTACTTGCCTTTAGCTCTCGAAGTATGAATGCATTGCAAATAGTAGGCCTTTTAAATTTGTTGTATAGGGCTTTTCTGCTGGAATCTAGCAACTTTCTTGGACATGCGTTATGAAACAATGAAATATACTTGGACGCATGGTACAAGTGTTTATGCTTTAAACCAAACACAAGTCCTAACTGACATGTCGCATATAACGTTGTTAAAGTCTTTTGAGCTGTATTAAACGTGACTTTAGCTCTTTAAGTATCAATGCATTGCTATACATTTTACATTAGGTTTGTTTAATTTGTGGTATAGGGCATTTCTTATGGATTGTAGCAACTTTCTGGGACATGCCATAAGAAAGAATGTAATATACATGGCCGGATGGTACAAGGGTTTATGCTTTAAAGCAAACACATGTCCTGACTGAAATGTCACATGTTAGGAGCCGCGTTCGCCATTGCAAAATGGCACCGGTTTCCTGCTTCCTGGTTCTTCTTGAGAGCCTTGCTTGAATGTGCGCCTGCGCAAGTGGCAAAAACCAGTATGCTAATTTGGCGATATCATAAGAGCCAATGAGTGTGTGGCTCGTCACCTAAGGCTCTATATAAGCCACGGGTTTTTGGGGCTTGGCGTCCCTCGCCTCACTGCCATCTAAAAGAGCTGTACAATAAATTGCTGTCAGAAGAATCCTGAGTGTGGCGTTCTCCTTATTGGCGAAGCTGCGCGCTTCAACTGGTGCCGGAAACCCAGGGATGAAGCCGAACGTCTCGGTGTTTTATCCAGTTCGAGGGAATCTGTTGGCTCAACAGAGGGTTCAGAACTGACGGCACGAGAAGTCTAGACGCTTTTCTGCAAGGTATGGTGGATCCTGCTATTTTGCTATTGCTATCCCCGTTTGGGCCGTGGTAGTTCTTGTGCTCTGCTTCTGTTTTAACTGCCATACACAAGGAAAGGAGTGTACTTGCCCTCCATGTATTCAGGAGCTGTAAGTCACAGGTAGATAACTGTGCAAGTTCGTTCCCTCTAAACAGTATGGGTAACCACCAAATGAAGCCGCTTCTCTCAGCGGTGCAGGCGTTGCTGCGCGAGCGCAGTTTAAAGGTTCCCGAGAAAGT
>NW_021610937.1:0-10168 GCF_004785775.1 Grammomys surdaster | reverse complement strand
TGGAAGATGAGATCCTTGACCTCATGAAGGCTGGACGCCCCAGGGGGTGGGAGTTTTGAGGGTGGGGAGGTGGGAGTGGGGGGGTAGATAGAGGTTACATCCACAAAGAAGAAGGAGGAGGTGTGAGGGGATTGGGGGTTCCTGGGTGGGTGGGGGATGGGGTAAGGGGACAACATATGAAATGTAAATAAAACATCCAATAAAATAAATAAATAAATAAATAAATAATTCTCTAAAAAATTGATACACCTCAAAGAAACTTTAAAAAAGAAACAGCTAGGTTTCCCTAGTGTGTATTTAAGCATAACGAGTTAAATAAAGCAGAGAGTGTTATAATGCTTAATAAAGCACAGAGTTAAAGAGACAAAAAGCCAGCATTTTTAAACCATAGAATAAGCATGAAATGTTTTAGAATCTTTTAGAAGTTCTTAGCAAGGATTCAGGATAGTTAGAGAGCTAGAAGACCAGAGACCATCAGTCTTTACAGCCAAGTCCAATGTTGTATCCTACTTCAAGCCCATTGGAGGCTGGGCAAGCGTCCAGCAGACTCCTGATGGTCTCTGGTGGTCTGTGAGGACCTTGTATTCTGGGTATGACAATCCATCTGGGTAAAACAATCTCCAGTTCCTTACATACAAGTGTCTCAGATTTATTATGCTTCATATTAAACATCTTATATTCAGCTATATAGACACTTCTATGCAGCTACCCCTCCACCAGAGGCCTAAATATGTTCTCTGTGAATGTTAGCTAATGGCTGCTTCATAAATAAAATTTTGTGCACTTTTTTACATTATATTGTCCTGGCTTTTTTACACAAATATTTGTTGAACTAATGAAAATAACTCACCCATAGTTTTCATATGCTATTTGCCGGTTTCATCAGTAGGGAATTATCACGAACAGATATGGCCTAGGACAATGCTAACAATCTATTGTTTGCTTTGTGGAGAATAATTTTAGTAATGTTTATAAGTTACATGTCAGTGCGTGCCAGAGACAATCTATTGGAGAGTATTTATTACATCTTTTTATTTCTTCTCTCTCACATGGAAAGATAAGTTTTATTTAATGAAGGAACCTATATCCAAAGGAAGCCTGTAAGTGGCATTGTGTGAAAGAATATAGAGAAAGGTCTACGACTATGTTTACACCAATGTTTGGTGCTCACTGTCTAGTGTTCTTATTCAGAGGATTTTCAGTACTGCTTCTCAGCAAGTTAATGAGAGAATGGTGTTATATATTCTCCTCACTGACTTTCTTTATTATACATTACACTTTGAGGCCCTGCTGTGAGTGTCAGGACCTTCTTGGCTTGACTGGAATGCTGATACTACAGACCTGAGAGGCCCATGTTACCTGAAAGTCCTTGGCACCTGTCATCTGCCTCTAAGACTTGGAAAGTTTTCAGAGCAAAAACAGTCATGCAGGTTCCATCTCTCCAATTTTTCTCTTTCCTTTCACATTACACAAGAAGAAAAGTAGACTTATTTTTTTTATTTTTTACTGATTATTTTATTTACTTTACATCCTGATTGCAGCTTCCCCTCCCTCTTCTTCTCCCAGTCTCTCCCTTTGACCTCACCTCCTCTACCTCATCCACCCCTCTTTTCTCTCAGAGAAGGCAAGGCCTCCCATGGATATCAACCAGCCTTGCCATATCAAGTTGCAGTAAGACTAGACTCATCTTCTCCTATTAAGGGTAAACCAGGAGTCCCAGTTATGGTAAAGGGATACACGGACAGACGACATAGTCAGAGACAGCCCTGTTCCTGCTTCACTCAAATGAAGATCCAGTTGATCAATTATGTATGTTAAGAGGTCATAGATCCATCCAACCTATGTCTCTAAGATAAGCTATAGGCCCAGGTTTAATGATTCTGTAGACTTTCTTATGATGTCCTCGATCCCTTTGTGTTCTTCAGTCCTTCCTCCCTCTCTTCCACAGAATCCCACAAACTCCCCTTAATGTTTGGCTGTGAGTCTCTGTGACAGTTACCATCAGTTGCTGGATGAAGCCTCTTTGATGACATTTACACTAGGATCCTATCTGTAAGTATAACAGAACATCATTAATAGTGTCAGTGGTGGGATCCCTTTCATACCAAGAGTCTCAAGCTGGGTCAGTCATTGGTTGGCCCTTCCCCCAAATTCTGTTCATAGCACCTTTATTTGTAATATCCAGAAACTGGAAACAACCTAGACATCTCTCAGCTGAAGAATGAATAAAGAAAATGTGGTTCATTTACACAATGGAGTATTTCTCAGCTCTTAAAAACAATGCCATATGAAATTTGCAGGCAAATGAAGGAACTAGAAAATATCAGCCTAAATGAGGTAACCCTAGCCCATAAAGACAAAGCATGGTTTATACTCACTCATAAGTGAACATTAGTCATGAAGTACATGATAATCATAATACTGGCTTATATAAGACTCAGGAAGGAGCTGAGCACTAAGCATGCATGCATTCATTCTCTCGGTCCTTGATTGTAGCTGTGTTGTGGCCAGCTGTTTTATAGTCCAATAGGCTTGACTTCTCAGCTATGATGGACCCAGGATTAAGAGCTAAAATAAACCCCTTCTTATCTAAATTATTTTTGTCAGGGTATCTTACTACAGAAATAAAACTAGAAAAATATAAAGATATAACCCTGCAAACATGCTTGGCGTTTCCTGCTTCATAACTAAAGGTCATGTACATCATGACATTTGTCAGTATTTAATTTTTTATGGCAGTGTAACATTCTCATATATATTTACATATATATGTGTGTGTGTGTGTGTGTGTATGTATGTGTGTGTGTGTATGTATGTATGTATGTATGTATGTATGTATGCCTATCCTCTCCTCTATTGATGTTCATTGTGTTCATGTTCATATGGCCATTTCCTAGACTTCCTTTTGGTGCTTCCTAGCTTCCATATTGTAAAGTGAGTTTCATCTCTTATTCTCCGCTACACAGTTCCCACCAGGATAGGCAGACACTCCAAAATCATGATTCTTCATATTTTTTTTCTTATTTTAACATGTTCTGGCAGGTATTCTGGCCAAAATATAAAAAAAAATCATACGAGACAATTGTGCTAAAAGCTGGTCCACACAACTCTTAATCACTTATCTTTCTTGCTGTTCTCTGAACTGCTTTAATATCTGTCCAAAAATAATTTTCTGTTTAAATTATGTGGTAACTTTTATTGCTCAGAGCAATAATACAAAATTCCAAGGGATAATCTCTTTCTAAAGAAAAGGACATTGATATTTTGGCATGATTAAAAAGATCTTCTAAGGTCAGAGTGTAAGATATGTGGATGGGAATTCATATCTCTCAAATCATATTATCTGTAAGAAATAGCCTTGTAATAGATATAAAAAGTATATTTTATTGTGCTCAGAGTAGGACATTCTTGATATTTTAGAAATTTGATAATCTGAAATAATTGATTCTTGTCATCTTGGCATGGACTTTAACTGAACACTAACAAATTATTGGGACTCTCAACAACAGAAAATCTTTATTATAAATGAGTAACAATTTCCCTGTAATGAAAGCACTTTCCTGAGAAAAAGGTCAAGCTATTCAAACTGTATAATAATGGTTAGACCTTACTGAAAAAAAAAAAGTTGTTCTCTGTGATTTTCTCCAACAAGGAACTTACAATGAATAAAAACTGTAGTAACAGAAAATAAATTTTCATGTTTTTCAGAAGACAATTTAGAGCATTTTCAAAAAAGTTAAGTTATAAAACTACTATGTAAGCCATCCACTGGCCAAATTTCCTCAGAGAGACAGAAGCAATGGGTTGGTATACAGTTGTTTGGATGGCAAGGACCTTGTTCTACCTGAGAAATTCTGCAAGGGTCTGTCCATGGGCTGGAGACTGTGTGGCTCAGTTTCAGTTCAAATGCACCAAGTTAGGGAATTTAATAGTTAAACTCTCATTTCAAGCCCAAAAGCATGACTACCTAGAGAGGGCACATTGATGTACCACCCAAGTCAGCAAACTCTAGATTTTGTAACCAGCAGATAACTGAATGTGTCCTATCTCATGATGGGTGGAGCTGACAAAAGATTTGAGCTGCTCTTCCATTGGATGGACTTTATGCATCTCCACCACTTAGCCTCATAAGATAAGCTTCTCTAGAAGCCCCATAGCAGACACACCCAAAATAATATTTTGCTGATTTTTAGGTATTCCTTAACACAAATTGGCACCTAAAATTAACCACCACAATCCATAATTTTGAAACAAACACTCAAACAATTCACACAAGTTTATGTTAAAAAATACTATCCACAGTGATCGGTCTTCCACCTAGGTCCTACATGAAACTACGTGCCAGCTGTGCCATCATAGTATGAACCTATTAAGAGACCAACGCATTCATGAGGTCAGAGACCTCATAATCTAATTATCTCTGGAAATGCCACCAAAGTCACCCCCAGGTGTGTGGTTTACTAATTTTTCCATCATTTTCATTCTAATTGAGTTGAAGAAAGTAGCAATCACATTGAGGAAGTGTGAAAATTATCTCTGTGTATTGACATTATTGATTCACTCTAATGAGCATTAAACGTTCTTGGAGAGGGAACCCTATTAAATTAATGTGAGTACCATAACCTGCTGCATAGTCTAAAAAGAAAAAATAATTTATTTACTAGCTCCTACCATCCTGAATTTGTTTAGAGAAAAAAAAAATCTCAAAAACAAAAATCAAGCTTTCATACTTAACACAAGTAGGGATTCTTAGAAGTCTTCAATGATAATTAAATAATGCTATACATTTAAACATTTAGAATTATTGATACAAAACTCACAACTATGAATATATAGTCCGCAATGCCTTTACTCCTGGTGCTTATGTTGACTGGATAATCAGCAGACTGGTAGACATACTGACACAGATTTCTTCAGTGAGTAGGCCTTCTAAGAATATGGGACATTTTAATAATTGTAATTTGATCCCATTAACTCTTTTAGCTTTATATATACATTTTAGTACTTATTTTGTTTAAAGGAAATAAAGCTGGAGTACACATATGTGCCCACATTTAAATTGTTTATTAAGAGAAGAACTTTGGTCAGGTGTAAAGTAGAAACTTCTTGCTAAAAGTTTCTAGTAAATATTGTTTTCTAATAGATCCTATAGATCATAGTTAACATTCACTTTATTACAAAAACTATGTTTTTCTTAGACATGTGTTAACATTGGCTTAATCATTAGAAACCAACCAACATAGGTATATCTGAGCACTGGAATTTTCTAACACCTTTGGGTACCACATTTGGAACTGCAACACAGGTATTCCAAGTTATCGATTGTTTTCTTTAGGGAAGATGCTCTCAATATTGCAAATGGATGAAAAAAATCAGCAAAAGCCTATGCATTTATTTTTTCACCCTGAGGTTAATTTCCAGAAAGCTTGAGAGTTAGAAAAATGTATAAGTCATTTAGATAAATTTTTACTCTAAAAGTGGATCTTAATATTGTACATAGTTTTATGTTCGAGCATCTTCTGGGTATATGCCTAGGAGTGGTATAGCTGGATCCTCAGGTAATGCTATGTCCAATTTTCTGAGGAACCGCCAGACTGATTTCCAAAGTGATTGCACCATCTTGCAGTCCCACCAACAATGGAGGAGTGTTCCTCTTTCTCCACACCCTCGCCAGCATCTACTATCACCTGAGTTTTTAATCTTAGCCATTCTGACTGGTGTGAGATGGAATCTCAGGGTTGTTTTGATTTGCATTTCCCTGACGACTAAGGAGACTGAACATTTCTTTAGGTGCTTCTCAGCCATTCGAGTTTCTTCCATTGAAAATTCTTTGTTAAGCTCTATACCCCATTTTTTAATAGGGTAATTTGGTTGTCTGGAGTCTAATTTCTTGAGTTCTTTGTATATATTGGATATTAGCCCTCTATCGGATGAAGGATTGGTAAAGATCTTTTCCCAATTTGTTGGTTGTCGTTTTGTCCTATTGACAGTGTCCTTTGTCTTACAGAAACTTTGCAATTTTATGAAGACATATGCTCAACTATGTTCATAGCAGCCTTGTTTATAATAGCCAGGAGCTGGAAAGAACCCAGATGTCCTTCAACTGAGGAATGGATTCAAAAAATGTGGTATATTTACACAATGGAGTATTACTCAGCTATTAAAAACAATGAATTTGAGAGGTTCCTAGGTAAGTGGATGGAACTAGAAATTATCATCCTGAGTGAGGTAAGCCAATCACAAAAGAACACACATGGTATTCACTCACTGATTATTGGATATTAGCCCAGAACCTTGAAATGCCCAAGATGCAACTCACAGGCCACATGAAGCCCATAAAGAAGGAAGGTCAAGTGGAAGTGATTCGGTCCTTCTTAGAAGGAGCAACAAAATACTCAGGGGAGCAAATATGGAGACAAAGTGAGGGACAGAAACTGAAGGAAGGGCCGTCTCAAGACCACTCCACCTGAGTATCTATCCCATGTGCAATCACCAAAGGTAGATGCTGATGTGGAAGTCAGGAAGTGCATGCTGATAAGAGCCTGATATGAATATCTCCTCAGAGGTCTTCAAGAGTCTGACATACTCAGAGGCAGATGCTCACAACTAGCCATTGAACTGATCATGGGGTTCTCAATAGAGGAGTTAGAGTGAAGACTGAAGGAGAGCTGAAAGGATTTGCAGCACCATGAGGAGAGCAACAATACCAACCAACCACAGCTCCCAGGGTCTAAACCACCAGCCTGGGAGCACTTAGGGAGGGATCCAGCACTTCAGTTGAATAAGTATGAATGGAGGGCCCTGCTGGGCATAGGTGGAAGAAGAGAACCTTGACCTCATGAAGGCTGGATGCCCCAGGGGGTGGAAATTTTGAGGGTGGGGAGGTGGGAGTGGGGGTGGTAGATAGAGGTTACATCCACAGAGAAGAAGGAGGAGGGGTGAGGGGATTGGGGGTTCCTGGGTGGGTGGGGAATGGGGTAAGGGGACAACATAGGAAATGTAAATAAAACATCCAATAAAAATTTTTTAAAAATTCAAAAAAAATAAAGTTAACTACAGTAAAAAAAAAATACTGTACATAGTTGGTGCAGAAACATTTCATGTGAATGACAGATTCCATATCACTCTAAATTCTGTAAAGTATGTCATAGGTATACCAGACTAAGTCAGAAAATACTACCTATTTTCCAGAGAGAGGAGTTCCATCTCATGGAGAAGACCCTATACCTACTAATGAGTAACTTGTAATACCCCTTACATTTGTATCACTAATTACACAGGCCGTCATATCTTTTCAGGGCAATCGTTCTTACAGCTTTGAGGGTTCACATTCTGGCACAAATATTTATTAACTTTCCTCTGGATAATAAAATGTATTGTTTTGGCGAGATGCAATTACCAGATTTTGTTTCCTTGAGTAGTTAATAGTTTTTGTCTCTTATTAAGTGAATTTTAGCATAAAACAAGAAGCAGACAAGAGACTTTTCAATTTTGAATGCATATCCAGTGGCTCTTATCCCTCTTTTATTTAAGATTTCTGTTTCTTGACTCACGTAAAACATTGTGCATATATTGACCTGTTTCTAGATTACTAGAAAATTATGTTCTTTACACAGTTTTCTTTTTATGAATATATGATGGACCACAATGATATTACAGTGCATTAAGGGTTGGTGTTGAATTCTGTATCACTTGCATTTCTATGTGAAACTGAATTTTCTGTAATTTTGCTAAATTTACATAATATATCTCATAGTTTAAATAATTCTATGTTTTTAACATATACAAATATGTCATAGATATAACATGGCAGACTAACTTTTACCACAGATTTTTTTTTCTTTCTTTGCTCCTGTCTTTCATCCTCGAAATCTCTATTTCTCTGCTGTCTTTCCATTCTGCTCACTCTCTTATGAAATATGGCATCTCATATACTATATAATAGACATGATGAATATGTATATTTTATTTTTCTTGCACAAAGCAAAATGGTAAATATTAAATAATGGTATGTCATATTAATTGCAGGTTTTTAAAAAATTCTTATACTGATTTTTTGGTATCTAGTTTTCTAGAAGCTTTTCTTAAATTAAAATTTTTATTTCATAATGTTTTCTGGACATCTATAAATCCTGGTGGATTTGCACCTTTATAATGTCAAGTAGGTGGATTCTATTCATGAGTTTTCTAATGTTAGGTCATAATTACATTGCTAAAGTAAACAGTAATTATGACAATCTGTGTTTTTAAAATGTACGTAAATTCAAATTCCTGGTACTTTCATCAGTAGTTTTCCATTTGTGTTCACAAGGATATGTGTTGTCATGTGAGAAAGTTCTTTTATGCATTATAGTATCTCAGATGATCTTGGTATCAGTGTTCTACTGGCCATCTGAAACAATGATAAACAATGTCTTTGATATTCTAAAGGGGTATTGATGAGGTACGTCCTTTCCTCTTAAATATTTGAGGGAGTTAGTTCATAAGTAAGTTTGCAATTTAAAGTAATAAGAGATAAGAAAGGAGGATTTTCTGAGAGATTCATGAAATACTCAATTATGTTTAGTAGTCATAGGATGAGGAACTTGTGCATTTCAAAACACATGTGAAGTTCTTTGCTATTTTTTTCTCTACATATTAACTGATACTTTTATGCCAATAGGATTTGTACTGACATTGCCATTTTTGCAGTCTTTAAATCATTTGGTTATTTAGGTTTTTTCTTTTTTCTTGATGCAAGATGTCACATATTCAAGGATGGCTTCCACCTCAAAGTTTAGCCAAGGTCCTCTCTACCTCCCAATTGCAAAGATGAATAGGACCACATCCAGTCTTAAATACTTTTTGTTTTTACTTTTTTATGCTATTACTTTTAATAAATACATTATTTTTCTTCCTCTTTATGAAGTGAGAAGTTTGTTTTTATTGATACTGGTCTTTAATACACCTTCCTTTCATTTTTACTGTTTTCTTACCTTCTTGTTTTCTGACTTGTTTGTTGGATAAGATTTGCTGACTTTTATAGATTCTTAATATTAGACTCCAAGTAAATTTTGAGTTTATTTTAAGATGTATAAATTTAAAACTACAAGGACGTTTAATTTTCCATTTATTTTATTTATAAGTGTATGTACATATGTTTTCATATCATTTAATTCCAAATATTTCAAGTTTTTTTCACTATGACACAATAGGATATTCAGATCTGTCCTCCTTACTGTTCAAATAATTGACTAATTTTGTAGATACCACTTCTCTCTATTCATCCTCTATTTTTTGACAATCAAAATGTATTCTATACAATTCAATGGCTTTGTAATTTATTGAATTTTGTACTGTGATGCTGCATACTTTTTAGTGAATGTTTTACAGGTTATTAAAACTAAGTCATAAGCTGTTGCTGTTTAGTACAGATAGGTGAATTTGGTCAACTTGGTTAATGGAATTATTCAAATCTTTTATGACAAACTCATATTTTCAGCTGTTTATTTATTTAATTTGTGAAAGAATTATATTAAAAATTTTTACCCCTGTTGGAATTCGACTATTTCTCCTTCAAGTTCTACTATTTTTACCTTATATATTTAAAGCTGTGTTATCAGCTGTACAGCATATTTCAAATTATGCTTACCTGTGAGGTGACTGCTTTTTTAAGACTTTAATGAGTTACTTTTAAAAATAGGCAATACACTTTGAATTAAATATAATCTGATATCAAAACAGCCATACCAGCAATTTGTAGTTAATTTCTTACTTGGCCCATACCTGTCTTATATTCTTCTTCTGAAAACCATATTTTTGTTGGCTTGAAAGCAAATCTAGACCTACATTTTCTAATCTTCTGTGTCTCCTTGTTTTTGTTTCTTGTTTGTCTGTTTTAGCATAAAAATTATCCCAAAGTTAGACACATTTTGCATGGGGGTCACTATTCTATGTACCAGAGCATACTTCTGTCTCTGTTACATTATTATCAATATGGTTGCGTTTAAGTCAATTATTTTGGAAAATTTTTATGTCTAGCTTCCTAAAATTTCCTCTATAATCAAATTTTTAAATTAGTATTTTTATGAGATAATTACTTTAATCCATATTTTGTAGTTATTTTTATATTGGTGGGCACATAGACAAATTCCCTTTAATTATTTCTGAAATATATATATATATATAT
>NW_021610936.1:0-1043 GCF_004785775.1 Grammomys surdaster | reverse complement strand
AGCTATACACACAGACTTTGCCCTTTCTGCTCTCATGAGGACGTTGGCCTGTGGTGAACTGGTGTTTCTTCATTAGTAAATAAAATGGGATCCAATTCTCAGCTCTTTTTCTATGGGTAGAATATGAGCCCCTGCTTGGAGACATTACCTTCTTTTTGCTTCCCTGCTGGGTCACGTTACCATGTGAATATTAACTCAAATGCCTCTAACTGAATCATGGCTTAGGACTACCGCAGCCTGCTTGGAACACTGTATGTGACTATATCTCGCAGACCTGCCCAGCATCTTCCAAATGCCTGGTGTTTTGATGGAAGCCTTATGCCTACACTTCACATGAGCACAGGGTATGTGTTTTCAGCTTATCAATCAAGTGTCATGTGGTAAACTTCACTGAATTTAAAGTCCAGTTTAGTGTGTGAGCCCCTGGTAACAAAGTTAATTTTACAAATTATGGATCACTGATAAAATATGGACTAATAAAACACTAAAATTATGTCCTGTTCATTCTGTTATTACTTGTGTATAGAACTTGATGAGCAGTAGGGGGAACTGTAGACAGCAATTTGGCCATACACCCTTCTAAAGTCATATAACCACAAGTCTGGTGAGTGATTCCAACTGAAGACCATTTCATAGATATGAAGAGGATTTCAGTGGGTTGTTTTATCTTTAGGTTCTGTCAGCCTCAAGCTGGAGTAAAATAAATCATTATCCTTATATACTGCTTTTTTTTTTTTTAGTTTAAAAGCTTCTTGTTGCTTTTTAACAGATACCATTTCTTTTACTTTATGTGGAAGTACATTATCTGCATGTACACATGCATGCCAGTAGAGGGCATCAGATCCCGTTACAGATGGTTGTTAGCCACCATGTGGTTACCGGGTATTGAACTCTAGACATTTGGGGATGCTGATGCTGCCGAGTATCCCCTTGCACACATTGTTATCCTGAGAGAAGATCAAGATTCAGACTTCAGGGCCTGGTTTCTGCTGAATTTGTATCACTTTTGTATCATCATAAGCTTGAAAATCACAAGGCACACC
>NW_021610935.1:0-2218 GCF_004785775.1 Grammomys surdaster | reverse complement strand
AGGCAGCAGGAAGGATTTTTGGAGATCCTGAGATGGCCATGCCTCTCATAGAACAACTAATTTTTGAACAGTGTACTAGAGAATGCAGAAATGCTATTACACCTTGGAAAGGAAAAGGACTAAATGCATGGATGAAGGCTTGTAGAGAAATAGGAGGACCTCTATCTAATGCCAGATTGGCAACTGCTGTTTTAGCGGCTCAGAGGGCCTCTAATGTTAAATGTTTCAGGTGTGGAAAACTGGGACACATACAAAGACAATGTAGAGCACCTGGCACTACTAATAACAATCGTCCAAAGGTGCCTGGAATGTGTCCTAGGTGTAATAAGGGAAAACATTGGGCAAATGAGTGTAGGTCAGTTGGAGACGACAGAGGACGTGTGGTTTCTCCTCTGCCAGAAGACGGGCAACGGGGCCCACGTCCCCAGGGCCCACAAATGTATGGGGCAATAGAGAACTTACAGAACAATCCTCAACAACATCAAAGGATAAGACAATCAGGAGAGCCACGTCAGGCTCAGCAGGACTGGATCTCTGTGCAACCGCCAGAGCAGTACTAACACCTACCATGGGGTGTCAGCCTATACCTTCTGATTTCTCAGGACCCTTACCTGAGAATACAGTAGGACTAGTGCTAGGAAGATTGTCTACGACTCTAAGAGGATTAATTGTTCACCCCGGAGTCATAGATCAAGATTATGAGGGACAAATAAAAATCATGTGCTCATCACCAAGGGGGATTAGCTCTATAGCTCCTGGTGATAGAATTGCACAGCTATTAGTCCTCCCTAGTTTACATTCATTCTTTCCTAGTAAAGGTTTAACTAGGGGCATGAAGGGATTTGGCTCCTCTGGAGGACAGAATGTATTTATTTCATTAGATTTAGATAAACACCCCACCTTAGAGTTGAAAATTCAAGGAAGGCTTTTCACAGGTCTCCTAGACACAGGAGCAGATACTACCATTATCTCTACCAATTGGTGGCCAAAGAACTGGCCTGTTAATAGCTCTTCACAAACCTTACAAGGTCTTGGATATGAGTCTGCTCCTGATGTTAGTGCAAGAGTATTGCACTGGGAAGATTCCGAAGGCAGACGAGGGACAGTTGTTCCTTATGTCTTGCCACTTCCAGTTAATTTATGGGGAAGAGATATCCTTAAACAATTGGAATTTAGGCTCACTAATGATTATTCTACACAGAGTCAAAAAATGATGAAAGAAATGGGGTGTGTCCCTGGAAAAGGATTGGGGAAGGCCTTACAAGGCAGGATCAGCCCTGTTTCTATTACAGAAAAACAAGACAGGAAAGGGCTGGGTTTTTCCTAGGGGCCATTGAGGGTGCATTGCCTATACCTTGGTTGTCAGAGGAACCTGTATGGGTTCCTCAATGGCCGTTAACCTCTGAAAAACTAGCAGCTGCAAAAGCTCTAGTTAAAGAACAACTAAAACTAGGACATTTAGAAAATTCTCAGTCGCCATGGAATACACCTATATTTGTGATTAAGAAAAAATCAGGTAAATGGAGGTTATTACATGATCTTAGAGCTATTAATAATCAGATGCAATTATTAGGATCAATTCAAAAGGGTCTGCCACTGCTGACAGCCTTGCCTAGACATTGGGAGATTATAATAGTAGATATTAAAGATTGTTTTTTTCTCTATACATTTACATCCTAAGGACAAAATTAGATTTGCTTTCACTCTCCCAAGTATTAATCATGAGGAACCAGACCACCGATATCAATGGAGGGTCCTGCCACAAGGCATGGCCAGTAGTCCCACTATGTGTCAAATATATGTCTCTTCTGCTATTGAACCAGTTAGAAAACAGTTTCCTAAGGTTAGAATTTATCATTTTATAGATGATATACTCTTGTGTACCAATAACAAAGAAGTTTTACACCAAGCGTTCTCTCTGTTAGTTTCTACCTTAAAACAGAAAGGACTATCTATAGCGCCTGAAAAGGTTCAGGAAGGAGAGATAGGAAAATTCTTGGGAGCGATAGTTACTCCTGAGTATATTAAACCACAGAAGGTTACTATTAGAAGAGATAAATTAAAAACATTAAATGATTTTCAAAAGTTACTAGGGGATATCAATCGGATTCGTCCCTATTTGAAATTAACTACAACTGAACTTCAACCCTTATTTAAAATACTTGAGGGAGATTCTAACATTACTTCATTGAGAACTTTGACCCCTGAATCGTCTAAA
>NW_021610934.1:0-2074 GCF_004785775.1 Grammomys surdaster | reverse complement strand
TATGTTTATGGATTTGCAGGATTAATGTAGTAAAAATGGCCATCTTGCGAAAACAATCTACAGATTAAATGCAATCCCCATCAAAATTCCAACTCAATTCTTCATAGCGATAAAAAGAGCAATTTGCAAATTCGTTTGGAATAACAAAAAACCCAGGATAGTGAAGAAAACTATTCTCAACAACAAAAGAGCTACTGGGGGAATCACCATCCCTGACTTAAAGCTGTACTATAGAGCAATAGTGATAAAAAAAACCTGCATGGTATTGGTACAGAGACAGGCAGGAAGATCAATGGAATAGGACTGAAGATCCAGAAATGAACCCACACACCTATGGTCACTTGATCTTTGACAAAGGAGCTAAAACAGTCCAGTGGAAAAAGGACAGCATTTTCAACAAATGGTGCTGGTTCAACTGGAGGTCAGCATGTAGAAGAATGCAAATTGATCCATTCTTATCTCCTTGTACAAATCTCAAGTCCAAGTGGATAAAGGACCTCCACATAAAACCAGATACACTGAAACTAATAGAAAAGAAGGTGGGGAAGAGCCTCAAATACTTGGGCACAGGGGAAAAGTTACTGAACAGAACAGCTTATGCTCTAAGTTCAAGAATTGACAAATGGAACCTCATAAAATTGCAAAGCTTCTGTAAAGCAAAGGACACTGTCAATAGGGCAAAACGGCAGCCAACAGATTGGGAAAAGATCTTTACCAATCCTACACCCAATAGAGGGCTAATATCCAATATATACAAAGAACTCAAGAATTTAGACTCCAGACAACCAAATAACCCTATTAAAAATGGGGTATAGAGCTAAACAAAGAATTCTCAACTGAGGAATCTCGAATGGCTGAGAAACACCTAAAGAAATGTTCAACATCCTTAATCATCAGGGAAATGCAAATTAAAACAACCCTGAGATTCCATCTCATACCAGTCAGAATGGCTAAGATCAAAAACTCAGGTGACAACAGATGCTGGCAAGGATGTGGAGAAAGAGGAACACTCCTCCATTGTTGGTGGGATTGCAGGCTGGTACAACCACTCTGAAAATCAGTCTGGCAGTTTCTCGGAAAATTGGACATAGCATTACCTGAAGACCCAGCTTTACCATTCCTGGGCATATACCCAGAAGATGCTCTAACATATAACAAGGATACATGCTCCACTATGTTCATAGCAGCCTTATTTATAATAGTCAGAAGCTGGAAAGAACCCAGATGTCCTTCAACAGAGAAATGGATACAGAAAATGTGGTACATTTTCACAATGGAGTATTATTCAGTTATTAAAAATAATGAATTCATGAAATTCTTATGCAAATGGATGGAACTAGAAAAATTATCCTGAGTGAGGTAACCCAATCACAAAAGAACACACATGGTATGCACTCACTGATAAGTGGATTTTAGCCCAAAAGTTTGAATACCCAAGAAACAACTCACAGACCACATGAAGCTCATGAAGAAGGAACATCAAAGTGTGGGTACTTTGGTTCTTCTTAAAAGGAGTAACAAAATACTCATGGGAGCAAATATGGAGACAAAGTGTGGAACAGAAACTGAAGGAGGGGCCATCCAGAGACTGTTCCACCTGCGTATCCATTTCATGTGCAGTCACCAAAGGCAGACACTGATGTGGATGCCAGGAAGTGCATGCTGACAGGAGCCTGATATAGCTGTCTCCTTAGCGGTCTGCAAGAGCCTAACATATACAGAGGTGGATGCTCACAGCTAACCATTGAACTGATCAAGTGGTTCCCAATGGAGAAGTTAGAGAGAAGACTAAAGGAGCTGAAGGGGTTTGCGGCCCCATGAGGAGAGCAACAATACCAACCAATTAGAGTTCCCAGGGTCTAAACCACCAGCCTGGGAGCACATAGGGAGGGGCCCATGGCTCAAGCTGCATATGTAGGGGAGGAAGGCCTTGCTGGGCATAGGTTGGAGAGAAGGTTCTTGGTGCCTTAAAGGTTGGATGCCCCAGTGTGGGGGAATTTGAGGGTGGGGAGGCAGGAGTGGGGTGGGTGAGTGGGGCCACATCCTCATAGAAGCAGGAGGAGAGGGGATGGGA
>NW_021610933.1:0-4963 GCF_004785775.1 Grammomys surdaster | reverse complement strand
TTAAAAAATTTAAAATAAAGAGCGTGTGATGAAGGATATTCCTAGGGGATCCCTTGGTAGGATACCATTCCCCATTTTTAATTTTTTCAAATTGACATTTAATAGTTTGATGTGCCCTTTCTACCATACCTTGGCCCTGTGGATTATATGGAATACCTGTTTTATGTAGTATTCCCAATTTTTCACAAAATTTGCGGAAACTGGAGCTTGTATAACCTGGGCCATTGTCAGTCTTGATCTGTTTTGGCACACCCAATACAGCAATTGTAGCAAGCATATGGTTGATCACATGTTTGCTTGCTTCTCCAGTTTGTAATGTCGCGTAAATGAAACCACTGTATGTATCTATACATACATGTATATATTTTTGATTACCAAATTCATTATAATGGGTAACATCCATTTGCCAGAGACTGTTTGGTATTAGTCCCTTTGGATTCACACCCAAATGAGGAACTGGTAGACATGTAACACACGATTGACATTGTTTGACAATTTGTCTAGCTTGTTCCCTGGTAATTTTAAACATGACTTTTAAAGTTTTAGAATTTAGGTGATGTAATTCATGAGCCTTTATGGCCTGATCCAAGTTAGATGGCGGATCTGATAAAGTCACTGCGGCTACACGAGTGGCTAGATCTGCCTTGGTGTTTCCTTCAGTGAGAGGACCTGGTAGCCCAGTGTGGGCTCTCAGGTGTCCTATAAAGAATTTACACTTTCTTCTCAAAATTAATTGTTGGCACTGTAAAAACAAATCGGCTGCTTCTGAGGAATGCTTTATTTGTGCAGCAGTTTCTAGCAGAGGAATAGATTGAGCTATATATGAGCTATCTGTGTAAATATTAATGGTTTGATTTGGAAATGCTTGAAACACAGCAATAACAGCATGTAATTCAACCAATTGAGCTGACACAGATGATGTAGCAAAGGAAATTACTTGATCCTTAAAGGCATAAGCAGCTGTTCCTGATGAGGAACCATCAGTGAAAACTAGCAATGTTTCCTTTATAGGTGCATGTGCAGTACGAGATGGAAAAACAAATGCATGGTGATTACAAAATTGAACTAATTTGTCTGGCGGATAATGGTTATCTAGTTGACCAGCAAATGAAGCACATGCTATAGGCCAAACTTCAGAACTCTGCATAAGCCAATTAACCTGATGTCTTGTATATGGTTGTACTATGACATCAGGGTCTTTTCCAAAATATTTTCGACTGTTATCTCTGCCTAATATAATCATATCTGCTACAGCTGCATAGTATGGATAAAGAACCTTTTTAGGGGATGAGGGAAGATGAACCCATAATATAGGTGCAGTCTGCCAAAAAACTGCAGTAGGAGTTAATTTAGTGTTAAAAATAAGAAAATATAAAGGCTTAGAATAATTAATATGAGTTACAAATTGAGATGAAATAGCACTCTCAACCTTCTGTAAGGCTTTTCTACCCTCCTGTGTTAGAACCCTGCCAGACTTAGGGTCAGAATCTCCTTTGAGAATGTCAAACAAAGGTTTCAACTCTCCTGTCGTAAGTTTCAAATATGGTCGTAGCCAATTAATGTCTCCCAACAGTTTTTGAAAATCATTAAGTGTCTTAAGGGAATCAGTCCTCAAGGTGGCCTTACTGTTAATAATACGTGGACCATTAATCTGAAATCCTAAATAAGTATATGGATCTTGTAATTGTACCTTTTCTGGTGCTATTTGTAACCCTGCAGTCTGTAAAGCTGTTTTAAGATCATCAAAGCACTGGAGTACCTGTTTTCCATCTTTTCCTGCTATTAAAATATCATCCATGAAATGAATTATATAGATTTGCTTCCACATGGTTCTAACACCCTCTATGGCGGAAGCCACAAACTTTTGGCACAAGGTAGGACTGTTAGCCATACCCTGAGGCAAGACCTTCCATTGATATCTTTTCATAGGTTCTTTAAAGTTTATAGCGGGAACACTAAAAGCAAAGCGCTTTCTATCATTAGGATGTAAAGGGATAGTAAAGAAACAGTCTTTTAAATCTATAACTATTTTATAATAGCCTAAAGGTATGGCCACTGGTGTGGGCAGCCCAGGTTGTAAGGCTCCCATCAGAATCATGGTTGCATTAACCGCCCTCAAGTCTTGCAACAATCTCCACTTTCCTGACCTTTTCCTAATAACAAATATTGGGGTATTCCAGGGAGAGTTACTCTCTTCTAAATGTCCTGCCTGTAATTGCTCCTGCACTAGCAATTGAGCAGCTTGTAACTTTTCGGTGGTTAGGGACCACTGATCCACCCAGACAGGCGAGTCCCCCTTCCAGGTAATGGGATCGGCACAACGCCCTAGGGGTGCAGCTGAATCAATAGTCCCCATCAAAAATACCCCAAGCCTCTTTTTCCAGAATTATCATGGATCTCAATAGGATGAATAATCTCATCTTCACTTTTCCCTAATCCTTTCCCTGTGGAAAATCCAGAGTTTATCATTTGAGCTGTGATTACTTCATTAGGGCTGCACATAATCAATCCCAACTGGGATAATAGATCTCTGCCCCAGAGATTAATGGGAAGGCCCGGGATGACATAGGGTTGTATATTGCCTGTATTTCCTTCTTTATCTTTCCATGTCAGCACCTT
Organism: Grammomys surdaster; assembly: GCF_004785775.1. Lineage (NCBI taxonomy): Eukaryota > Metazoa > Chordata > Mammalia > Rodentia > Muridae > Grammomys > Grammomys surdaster. The sequence goes on along the minus strand of NW_021610933.1, from coordinate 2,344 downwards.
AGAACTTTGCTGTGGATTTTGGCTTTGGCCAATACCCCTTAAATTGGTTAAAGTTGGGATCAGAGGCCAGGTGGCGGGCCAATCACTTTGTTTGATGATTGTCACATCAGCTCCTGTATCAACCAAGCCTCGGAATGCCTTCCCGTCGAGCAATATTGTCATCATAGGTTTTTGTTTAATAATAGGCTGTACCCAGTATGCATCAGAGGAACCAAAGCCCTGATCCCCTCTCTTAGGACTCTTATACTTGTGATTAGTAGGAATCAATGGAAGTAACAATAGTTGAGCTATCCTCCTTCCTGTAGGAATAGTGACTATATTCTGTATTGCCTTGGCCATTACCTTAATCTCACCTTGATAATCATTGTCTATAACTCTAGGAAAAATTTGTAGTCCCTCCATAGTAGCACTGCTTCTTCCCACTATCAGGCCAAACACATTTGGATAGAGTGGTCCAAACACTCCAGTGGGTAAGGCCTGAGGTCCCATTTCTGGGGTTAATACTGTGTGGGTGGCAGAACTGAGGTCCAGTCCTGCACTTCCTGGTGTTGCTCGACTAAGTTCTGAAAGGGGTTGTTGTTTGTCGGTATGAAACTGACTGCCCCATAAGCCTGCTTTGGCTTGTATTGGTTCGGGGCCTGGGGCTGGCCCCTGTTCCCGTTTCCCTGATTATAGGAAAGGGTGTTTCCTTGTGCATCTGTCTTGGACCTACATTCACTAGCCCAATGCCTTCCACGTTTGCAACGTGGGCATAGCCCAGGCTGTTTTCTGGGCTGTCTCTGGGTTAACTCATTTTCTGCTTTGCAATATTTTGAAAAGTGTCCAGGCTTGCCACATTTAAAACAGGCCTTTTTGTCTCTACTTGCCAAAAAGTCTCTTACTGATTGTCCTTGCATGGCGGCTGCCATAGCTAAGCCCTGTTGGTAGGAGGGCCCTATATCAGAACAGAGTCTGATATACCCAGTAAGATCTGTCTTTTTCCTGTAGGGTCTAATGGCTGCTTGGCAGGCAGAATTGGCATTTTCATATGCAAGTTGTTTCACATAATCTATACCTGCCTCTACATTACCAAAAATCCTCCCTGCTGTTGTCATTAATCGATGAACAAAATCAGAAAATCGTTCATCAGGCCCTTGTCTGACTGAGGTCAAAGATGCACCAGGGTCTCCCTTTACTGGGAGTTTGCGCCAAGCCTTCATGGCCGCATTTTGAATTTGAGCGAATAAGCCTGGGTCATATTGCATCTGGTTATCACTAGAAGCAAATTGTCCTTCTCCTACTAAGGCATCAAAGGACCAACCATTACCTGCCTGAATGTTTCTCCTAGCTGTCTCTTTACAATTCTCATGATACTCTGATTTCCAAATAAGATAGTCACCACCACTAAGAACTGCTCTCACTAGAGTATCCCAATCACCAGGAGTCAGCCACTCCTCTGCAACAGATTCTAAGATTGCAAGAGTAAAGGGAGCAGTGGCACCATATTGTGACACTGAATTTTTTAATTCTTTAATAATTTGAAAGTTAAACCCTGTGTGATGTCTCCAGGCAACTCCTTGAGCGTCTCTAGTCTCTGATACAGGGAAAACCTTAACCTCTCCCTCCTCTGGCTGATCTGTGGCTGAACTGAAACCAGAGGACAGGGGCTGCCTTTGGACTCCAGGTTGAGGAACTCGAGGACCTGAGGAATTTTCCTTGCCCTCTCGAGACCTCTTCCCTGTCTTTAATTTTTGTATCTGATTAATTAAGTCCTGATACTCTTCCTCTAACTCTATTTGTTGTTTAAGGAGAGAAATTTGTTGTTTAAGAAAAGAAATTTTGTCCTGCAACTCCTTTCTGTGATCTTCAACCACCATCTCCATAGCAGGAGCATCTGAAGGTGGAGGAGCATAGGGAGGGGGCCTTCGGGAAGAAGGCCATTCAGGATCAAAATATTTGGCTGCCTCTTCCTCTAGGTCAGCACAATCTGGGTCTGACAAATTGATTACTTCAACCTTTGGTCCTATTTTGGATTCTATGTGTTTCTTTTTCTTTTGGACATGAAAGGCAACATTTAAACAGCGAAACAAAAGCAGACAATTGATACACGTAAACAGCAAGCAACAGAACAAAACAGAGAGTTGAGTTCAGGCTGACTTATTTCTTGCCCCATTATTACTGTGTTTTACTGGTCTCCACACGGCAGTTTCCTGCGGCAATCACCTCTGTTTCACCTCTGAATTTTCAGTCGATCCTCCTTCCAGTAACGTCCCTCACTGGGTCTCTGGTTCTTGCTGCCGAACGTCTGGGCGCCACTTTGTAACTGCCGTTTCTTTTGTAACGGCCGTCAGGTTCTGTTACTTTG
>NW_021610932.1:0-4068 GCF_004785775.1 Grammomys surdaster | reverse complement strand
ATCTGCCACTGAATCTCCCGCCATTCGCTTACCTTCCACCACGAAACTGCTGCCATCTGTATAGCAGTTCAGACTTCCTGGCCAGGGCTGGTCCTTCAGGACGCTCCGAGTACCTGTTTCTTCTGCCAGGATATCAACACAGTGATGGATGGGAGAAGAGTCGTCAGTCACAGGCAGAAAGGTGGCAGGATTCAAGATGGCCGGGGGTGCAAAGATCACCCCTTTCAGTCAACAACAGGCTCTGATAGTGCATCACGCGAGTATTAGTCATCCATCAGTCAGGGGGCTGCTGGAAAGTTGATGCTGCCAAAAGTCGTCTCTGGGGGGAGCGAACTGAGGAGGTTAAGTGTCTTGTACTCCCTTATTGACTTTTCTTAGATCTTGTATTGGCTTGTAATCATTAGTGCCTGGCTTCTTCAGTTTCAACCCAAACTTTTGGGAAATCTGCTTGTCATTCACTGATATCTGGGGCTTCCGCCTTTGTCACCCAGGTTTTCTGTCTGTCTAATTCCTATCCTATCTTTTGCCTTTCTCTCCTGCACTGCGGCCAAAATCCTTCTCGCCTGCAATCTCACCTGCCTTTTCTCTCTTTTCTCTCTTATACTTTCTCTGCCTCCTTAACTAAATCTTCCAGTAACCTCTCAAGAAACACAGACAGTGGCTCGTTTGGTCCCTGAAGGACTTCTCTTACCTTGGCCAAATTGGTGGGCCATCTCGCTGCCCTTGGAGACCCGCTAGAGCCCGATGGTAGACCACCAGCCGCCCCTTACCTGCAGTTAAGGGGGAATCTGGCATCAATCTCATTGGGAAGCTGCGTAGGCTGCCCGTTGTCACCAGGAACGTTCTTACAGGCTTCTAATAGAATTCTTTCCTTCTCTTCAGTAGTAAAGAGAACCTGTAAATGCGATTGACAATCATCCCAGGTGGGCTGGAGGGAAAACATCAAAGACTCTACCAGTCACGTCAGACTGGCTGGGTTGTCTGGAAAGGAGGGGTCTTCTAAGAACCCCACAGATATCTTTTCTCTTTCTTAAGGGGAGGGGGGCTAAATTTGTCTTTACCACTGTATCTAATTGACAGCAGGCTGATACTGTGTCACAGCTGTTCTTATTTTTTCTTATTCTAGCAATCATTTCCACCTGCTCTATCTTCTTTTCAACCATAAACATGAGTGAGTCAAAATTTCTGGAGCTCACGATTGAACTGCCAAATGCAGCCACTGTTTCACTATACTTTTTTAAGTTTCTTTTTGCAATACTAGAGTGTAACCATAATTTTGAGAAACAAAACCAATTTTTAACAATGCAGACAATCTATTTTCTCTAAAGTCAACACTAAAATGCATTACTTTCAGGTTACAAAGTTGGCTGTCAGTTCTTATACATGAATGCATGATAGTGCAGCTTTTAATAACTCATAAGAGACATTGTTTTAAATCCTATCTCTATACATCTGGTTTCTGAATGACTCCAAACCTGAGTTACCAGCTTTAGGCCAACTTTCTTTTACCAAGGTTGTAAATTCTTAACCATACCCAATACCTTATAGGCCAAATAATCTATAACCAAGACATGCAGAACATTTTTATGCTTTAAAAACCAGTCATAAACAAAAATGAAGTAAATGCACAGCTTATATTTTTTTCAAACAAAATTTTCTTACTTTTTCTGGCTGTAATTTCAGAAGAAGCACCTTGTCACCTGCTAAACTCAATAATCAATGAGACCAAGGCAGGGCTCTAAAAGTCAATTGAAACTGTTTTTTTGTTTTTACTTTTCTTTACTCTTAACTTCTTGTAAGGCTATTAGCCATTCCTTGAGGCAAAACTTTCTAGTGATATTGCTTCATGGACTCTCAAAAAAAAAAAATTACAAGCATACTCACTGCATGTAAACCTCTCATCTTAAAGGAACAGTAAAAAAAAACCCACTCTTCTAAATCTATAATAATTCTATATGCATTTCTTGGAATGGCAGCTGGAGTAGGCAAGTCAGGTTGTAATTAATTTTTCCAGCATAATCATTATATAGCTCCTGGACCATAAACTGTCTCTTTTAAATGTCCTTGGGTCTGAGGCTGACCTGTCTTCCCCAAGGAAGAAGCAAGGCAATAAAACAAATTCCAGAAAACACCCTTCCAGGGACTAGTCAGAGTGACCATGACAACAGGAATGTCACACCAGCTTCTGCTGAGCCCTCTCTGAGCTTTGTCTTAACTCAAATGTGAAAGTTCTTAATTTGGGCCTATTTCCTGAGGCCTGGCCCAACGATTATCTCTCCTACACTGAGAACAGATTCCAGAGGAGTGATTCTTCTGTCTGTCTATGTCTCTATATTTTTTTTTTTTGGAGTCTTTCCTAAAATGACCTATGTCCCCAAACCCAGAACATTCCTTAACACCTCAGCACTGTGAAAGCATGGCTTAGACTGTAGTTATCATTCTCATAAGCCAATTGTGTAACCAAGACTCCTGCCTGAGGGTCTCTAAAAATCCTACCTGTCCTTTTAGCGGCCTATCAAGGCCTTATTTGATCCCAGATAAAACTTTACACTGAAATCTCCTTTTCAATCTTGGGGGAAGAAAAGAAAATCAGTTTCTTTACCAAGAAAGCCAAAAAGTTCTTAGCCTCTCTAAGAGCAGCTTGTGTAAAGAATCATTTTTGCCAGGGCTCCTCCTGCTGTGTCTCACTTTCATCCACAGAGCAGGGGGACTTGCCTATAAGTTTTTACCCTTTTTATCTTTCTTTCTATACATGAAACATAGAACAGACATTTATTCTAATAAAACAAAGACAGACAACGACACACGTGGACAAATTTGGCGCCAAGGACTCACAATAGACATAGAAAGCATAACCAAGAATCTCTCCTGTAGGGGACAGAGAGTTCTCCTTCTTTTGCTAACACACTGTGGAGATCAGACAATTGTTTTAGCTATTTCTCTGCCAATGGCCATGTTAACTCATGTTAACTTTTGTTAACTCAGGATATTTAACACAGTAGAGTCAGTTCAAAATAACGTCAGTCACAGTCCAAAAACACACAAACAGTTCATCAAGAAAACAGAAAAAGCACAGTCAGTTCATCCCCATCACGGGCGGTGGATATACCACATACAGACAGTCTCGCTCCTGCCACAGGTGCAGAGACAGGTTACACAATCAAGACATGAAAGACTGCCGGTGAGAGAACCTAATAACCAGATGGCATGGCCAGCCCATGTTGGACCTAGTTTAACAGATTTCTTACACCACCAGCAATGAACAACACAGAATTAGACACAGACACACAGCCACGAGAGCTTCACCAGACACCGCCCCAGGCGGCGGTGGCCAAAGACCACCTTCAGACAGAGAAGGGGTCATTTCTGACCCTATCTCTCATACAAATGTACTCCAGAGTGTCTTCTAGAGAACTGTGGCCTGCAGTGTGCCGACACATCTGTCCCACTGCTTCCACTTCCCACGAATTCCCTCCTGGAATTCGTAACCTGACCCTCTCCCAGGGTCGCAAACTGCCCTCCTTGGCTTGCCTGGTTCCCACTCCTGCCACGAGCACAGAAACCAGGCTACACAGTCAGTCGCCCCTGCCAAGGGCGCACAGAAACTTCACAAACACAGTACACAGACAGTTGCCCCACGCCATGGGCACAGACACCTCATAAGCACAAGCACACAGTCCATTGTCCCTATCACATCACGAGTAACACAAAACACAGACAAAACAGCTACACAAAGCCGTCTCAACCGAGAAAGCCAACACCAATACAGAAAAACAGATGGCCAGGAGGTCTCTCACACCTCCTCTAGCTAGAGGACCACCGTGTCCTCCCCGGCCTCCAGATGGGCACCCACCAGGCGTCCCTGGGGTCCCTTCCTCTCCCGGGACGTCTCCCGGGTTGTGGCAGTGGTAACCATCCTAGCACGTCTGCTGGTCACCCATTCGCCTCCTGCCGAGACAAAAGGTTTGCTGTCTCTTACGGGACAGAAACAGCTGCCAAGCCAAACCACCAAAGTGCACTTTCCAGAATTTCAAACGAGACGGATAGACACACAAAAGACACAAACAA
>NW_021610931.1:0-6914 GCF_004785775.1 Grammomys surdaster | reverse complement strand
ACACATGGTATTCACTCACTGATTATTGGATATTAGCCCAGAACCTTGAAATGCCCCAAGATGCAACTCACAGGCCACATGAAGCCCATAAAGAAGGAAGACCAAGTGGGGGTGATTCGGTCCTTCTTAGAAGGAGCAACAAAATACTCAAGGAGCAAATATGGAGACAAAGTGAGGGGCAGAAACTGAAGGAGGGGCCGTCTGAAGACCATTCCACCTGATTATCCATCCCATGTGCAGTCACCAAAGGTAGATGCTGATGTGGAAGTCAGGAAGTGCATGCTGATAAGAGCCTGATATGGATGTCTCCTCAGAGGTCTTCAAGAGTCTGACATACTCAGAGGCAGATGCTCACAACTAGCCATTGAACTGATCATGGGGTTCTCAATAGAGGAGTTAGAGTGAAGACTGAAGGAGCTGAAAGGATTTCCGGCACCATGAGGAGAACAATAATACCAACCAACCACAGCTCCCAGGGTCTAAACCACCAGCCTGGGAGCACTTGGGGGGGGGATCCAGGGCTTCAGCTGAATATGTAAGACTGGAGGGCCCTGCTGGGCATAGGTGGAAGAAGAGAACCTTGACCTCATGAAGGCTGGATGCCCCAGGGGGGTGGGAATTTTGAGGGTGGGGAGGTAGGAGTGGGGGGGAGTAGATAGAGGTTACATCCACAGAGAAGAAGGAGGAGGGGTGAGGGGATTGGGGGTTCCGGGGTGGGTGGGGGATGGGGTAAGGGGACAACATAGGAAATGTAAATAAAACATCCAATAAAAAAAAAAAGAAAAAAATTATAGAAGAAAACTTCCCTAACCTAAAGAAAGAGATGCCGATGAACATACAAGCCTACAGAACTCCAAATAGACTAGACCAGAAAAGAAATGCCTCCCGTCACATAATAATCAAAACACCAAATGCACAAAATAAGGAAAGAATATTAAAAGAAATAGGGGAGAAAGATCAAGTAACATATAAAGGCAGACCATCAGAATTACACCAAATTTCTCAGCAGATACTATAAAAGCCACAAGATCCTGGAGAGATGTCATATAGACCCTAAGAGAACACAAATGCCAGCCCATGCGACTATACCCAGCAAAACTCCCAATTACTATAGATGGAGAAACCAAGATATTCCATGACAAAACCAAATGTACACAATAGCTTTTCACAAATTCAGCACTACAAAGGATAAAGGAGGGAAAACTCCATTACAAGGAGGGAAATTATACCCTAGAAAGAGCAAGAAAGTAATCTTCTTCCAGCAAATCCAAAAGAAGATGGCTACACAAACATAATTCCACCACTAATAACAAAGGAAAACTCAACCAAGATGAACTCTCAATTCTGAACATCTATGCTCCAAATGCAAGGGCACCCACATTCATAAAAGAAACCTTACTAAAGCTCAAAGCACACAATGCACCTCACACAATAATAGTGGGAGACTACAACACCCCACTCTCACCAATGAACAGATCATGGAAACAGAAACTACACAGAGAAGTTATGAACCAAATGGATTTAACAGATATCTATAGAACATTTCATCCCAAAACAAAAGAATATACCTTCTTCTCAGCACCTCATGGTACCTTCTCCAAAATAGACCATATAATTGGTCACAAAACAGGCCTCAACAGATACAAAAAGATTGAAATAATCCCATGCATCCTATCAGATCACCATGGATTAAGACTGTCATTATTGAAGAATAATGACAAAAACAATGGAAAGCCCACATATATATATGGAAACTGAACTATGCTCTACTCAATGATAACTTGGTCAGGGAAGAAATAAAGAAATTAAAGACTTTTTAGAATTTAATGAAAATGAAGACGCATCATACCAAAACTTATGGGACACAATGAAAGTAATGCTAAGAGGAAACTCCAACACTTATATTGCATCTTCCTACTTCAGTTATTAAGATTATTTCCACAGACATGACCATACATCAACCTGAGCAGATAATTCCTCAGTGAGACTCTTTCCAGCATGTTCAATATGTGGGGCTTAGAATCTTGTCTCCAAAGGGCTTGAATAAACTCTGTTCTTCAATTCATCCATCCATGACAAACAGACTTTCTCTTCAACTGATTCTACCCCTCACTCTCAGCTCTCCTTGGCAGATGCCTCATAGTCATGGCATCTCCAATGTTTTTCCATCTGAATGCTATGTGTCCTCAAAATGCACATGCTAAGGTTCTAACCTCTAAACTGGTGGTTATTAGGGAGTGAAGATCTTGGAAAGCTATTAGGTCAGGAAATTAGAACCATCACTATTGGGACATATTGCCTTCTAAGAAGGAACCCAAGAGTACTAACCAGCCCTGCCTATCAAGGATCAGAAAACAGGCACTCACCAGACAACAAACATCATTATCGTGATTAAGAACTTTTCTATATCCAGCTATATGACACATACATGGCTATCATTTATAACTCAACCTGTTCATCTCTTACAGAAAGTCAAATGGAATGTGGGGAGACAACCAGACATGGTCCTGCTCAAGCAAATCTGTGTGTGCATCGGAGTCACAGACTGCCATGCCTTTCTTTCACTGTTCTTAGAAGTAAGGGAGAGTGACAAGCCACACTAACATATGGAAAGAGGAACACTAATGGTAACCATGGCAAGCCTTTTCTACAGGCCCTGAGGAGTGTTCCTGACTTCTAGAACCAATATATGTGCTATTCGCACCCATAGCCAACAAAAATGTCACTGCCACTCAGGAAGCATGTTACTCTGGCTGAGGTTCCAGAACAGTCAGTGAAGAATAGTTCACTCAATCACCTATGAAAGGGGGTGGTGAGGTAGTACAGGATTCCTACAATATTGGCTTACTAAGTTAGGATATAACTCTGTAAGTATTTCTGCTCTTCATTTCATACTCATATGGCATGCATCTTCTTCATTTGAGAACACCCTTGGGGTCCCCTCTTCTCAGTTTGAACAAAGCCGTGGCAGTGGATAAAGAGCATCCTGGGGACAGAAGAGTGGTAGTGGTTGCAGAGCCTGCATCAGTCAGGGGGACTTTCAAGAAGGGGACTGGCTTCCTCTGAGCCTCCTCAAAGAAATACGTGCCCCACTAAGACATTGCAAATAACATATGCAAAAAAAAGTTAGGTCACTCTTGGGGATGGTCAGTGGGGATGATCTGAACACACTTTGGACCTAATTACAGATTACAGGTAGATGGAAACCCCACCTATACACTGAGATGGAGCAACCTCACTTATCATTTCTTTGGAGAGAAATTAAATCCTGATAACTGAGAATTAAATCCTGATAAGTTGAGAATGTATGAACAATGCATCATACTAGCATTGCTGGTAAGGTAATGTAGCAGCTGTTGTCATATTTACAACTACTAGGACATCATTAGTGTCATAATATGTGATAATAAATTGCTTCCTAGTTTAGACTTAGTTGCAGTGTAGCCGTGACAGGAAGCCAAATGGAAAGCTTTAGATTTGGCTTGTCCCTTGGTTTGGTGCACTGTGTGTGACTATTGCCCTCAGGCTGAATTTCAGAGATAAATAAAGCCCTGCATTGGTTGAGGCATCTTTAGTTCCAGAAAATTAGCTGGTAACCCCAGAGCCCTGGTACTTATGAGTCTGAATAGTATCTTAAAAGAAACTGAGGATGACTTTGTGACTTCTGCTGGTCCCAAGATATGTAGTAGCTAGCCACAATGAAATCACTACTCAGCGTACAGGAGAGTATTTTTATGTCTCTCCTGGAGATGCAGTGAGGGAAGGCAGCTGAGTCAGCAAAGACTGTGATATGGAAACAAATAGTCATGATGAGAAAGCAAGATATCCTGCCAGAGGAGGTTGGCTTTAAACATGTGAAGCCTGTACCTGATATGTACCAGAAAATCAGGAGTACGAGCAGGGACCAGCCATGGCTGACTCAGATCCCTTTAAGTTTAGAGCTGAGGTGAGGAGCTCCTGGGTTCATATCTTCTTCTTTGGACTAGAGGAGAGAAGACACATGCAAATCTTACCTCCATCTACCAGTTACTCAAGCTCTGAAGACAAAGAAGTCTGAAAGGGGCAATGTTTATGCCTGGTCAGTCTGGACAGTGGTATGACCTGGGGCATATGAAGTGACTAATGCTCTCCAGTCCACACTAGTGACACAGAGCACATAGTGCTGCCTTTACCTGGACTCAGAGCACTTTTGGAAGTTCTCCCTTTTGTTTGTGACCAGGTCTTGGTCTCTATGTATTTCTGCTTGCCCAGAACCTCACTATGTAGACGAGGCTAGCTTCAAGATCACAAAAATCCACTTGCCTTTGTCTCTGGAGTTCTGGAACTAAAGGCAGATGCCACCACACCTGTCATGAGTATTCCATTTTTAAGGAGAGTTTATGATCTCACAAAAACCTTCCTTCTGTCTACTTCACAATCCTGTTTTTCATCTTATTTTTCATCTTGTTGTTGTTTCATCATCTTATGACTCCAGGTGTTCAGAGTAAGATCTCCACACAAGCTTTGTATCATCAGTATTAACATCTGTGGTTTTTGAGTGACTATGATTTCAAAGGGATAACTGATAAGGAGTCAATAACATAGTGAATATAAATATTTGTCATCAAACATAAAGTTTTGCCTAGCCATGTTTACTACCTTGGTCATTTAGGAGACTCTTCTGAGAAAATGACCTTTTTGTTCATTTTATGAGATCAAAATATCCTGTGACTTGCACAAGTTAGTATGTTATTGCTATAAATATCCTGTGACTGGCACACAGTTGGTCTGTTATTACTGTGCCGCTGTTCTCTTTTCAGTATAAAAGTCTATTTTCCCTCTTTGCTTGGGTGAAAACAGGCTGAGCACCTGTCTTAGCCATTTGAACGGCTGTAACACAATATCCCCGACTGGATTTATTTCTTCCATTCTGGAATCAGAGGACACTGAAACATCATCTTTTCTATCCAGCATAGAGGACATCCATGAAACTCAGATTACCAAGACCTTCAGGAGTTCCTCGATTTTAGAGAGAAAACACCCAGTGCCTTCAAGAAAAATTTGGCTTCTCCACAGCCTGGCCCATGTACCTCCCGCTGTAAGGACTTAACTCAGTTAAGTATCTCAGTTGTACTCACAATTGTACAGCTCTGTCCTAAGTTCAAAGCTGGATCATGTCAACATGGAAACTTCCAGAATCAAATTTCATCTGATTATGTGAAGATTGGGATGGAGCTTTAGCCTGTCATTCTGAGGTAAAATCCCTACCTTTTCTATCCAGGGTTTTATTGCTGTGAAGAGACATCATGACCACAGCAACTCCTATATAGAAAAACATTTAATTGGGACTGGGCTTACAGTTCAGAGGTTTAGTCCATTATTGTCATGGGTGCAAGACTTGGTGCTGGAGACGGAGCAGAGAGTTCTCTAGGTCTAGATTTGTAGGCAACAGGAAGAGACACTGAGCCACTCAGCCTGAGAAACCTCAAAGCCCACACAGTGATACACTTTCTCTGACAAGGTCACAGCTACTCCAAACAAGGCTACACCTTCAATAATGATGCTCTCTGAGTCTATGGGGGGGCATTCTCATTCAAACCTACCATACTGAACTGTGGCTCTGCATGTCACTGAGGTAAGACGGCCTTCTCTACAGCAAGGGCCATGTTTATGTTCCTAAAAGTTTTATTGACATATTTGTATGGCCATACCCTCCCTCCAGGAATACTCCACTTCCTAATCTCCAACAAATGCAACAGCCAATACAAGATGCCAACAATGATAATGCCATTCTGAGATAAGATTTAAAGAAGTCACATTTTTCAAAAAGCTGCACATTTTAAAACAGATTATTCATGAGAAATTTGTATACCAAGATGGAAAATGTTTAAGATGTTTGAACTCTCTGGTTAAAAATCATATATATATATTATTATAATGTATATATATGTGATTATGTATTATTATAATGTATACATATATGGAAAGTACTTTAATTTTGAAATCTTAAATCTCAGGTAAGAAAGTCCTGCCATGAGTGGCTGCTGATTGCAAACCACAGAATTAACTATTTGTGGAAACAGGAAACACATGGGAGAGGGCATTGTAGAGTAGAAAACCAGAAGTCAAAAGAGACTGGAGACAATTGACTAAAAATTTGAGGAGGAAACTATTGTATTTGGACAGAGCCATCTAACAATACAGATGAAGCATCCATCAATGAGGAATTTTGAGGCCATGTTTTCCTGTGGGGCAACTGAACCTCTTTCCTGTACCTAGTCTTTGCAGGATGGAGAGACAACTGTCATGTTTGCCATGCAAGTGATAAAGGAAAGATCTTTTACCACCCCAATCCATATTCACACAAAAGTTTCCGTCAACTTAGCCACATCCCAGCCCTGAAGAGGCATAGAGAAGAGAGACTGTGTTGTGTGATCACAAGCCTGGGAAAGGGGCTGGAATATTGACTTCCCAGCAGATTTCCATCCTGCAAGTATCACAGTGGTGATGTAATGGCAGCCCCCACTCAGACATCCCGTACCACATCGTATGTCATCCCAGAATAAGTGTCACTGTCAGCCTTGACCACTGATGGTTGTTTATAAATGGTCGGTGAGGCAGAATTATTGACAGAAATCAGACTGAATCTTGAAATGATAAGCATCATTAACAGACGTTTACATCATTATAAAAGATTTAATTAATTTGTGTGTGTGGTGAGAGTAGTATGTGTGAATGTGTGATGTGTGTGGAGATGTGTGTCCATGCGTGCATGCCAGAGCTTCATCACTCTCTGCCATTTTCTCTTGAGACACAGTCTCTCATTAATCTTGGAACTCACCTATCAACTACAGTGGCTGACCAGAAAATCCAGGAAATCCTCCTGCACACACACACACACACACACACACACACACACACACACACACACGGGG
>NW_021610930.1:0-3583 GCF_004785775.1 Grammomys surdaster | reverse complement strand
AGGGCCCTCCACTTTTACATATTCAGCTGAAGCCCTGGATCCCCCCCTAAGTGCTCCCAGGCTGGTGGTTTAGACCCTGGGAGCTGTGGTTGGTTGGTATTGTTGCTCTCCTCATGGTGCCGCAAATCCTTTCAGCTCCTTCAGTCTTCACTCTAACTCCTCTATTGAGAACCCCATGATCAGTTAACTTGACAATTAAAAGAGCCTTAACACATTTGCTAACATCTGTTTGAAATCCAGATCCTGCCCCAACTTTATCTCTTGCTAACATAACATCATAGAGAACTGCAACTAGTTTCCATATATGTCTCTGAAAATGTCCAGAACCATACTTCCAAATGAAAACTGTTATGTCCAATATTGGATTAATTTCTAGACCAGCCCATGATTGAGTATGAATAACTGGTCACATTTAAGAACAATACAAGAGTCATCATAACTTCTCTTTTTTGATTCTCTGTTCCACAAGGTCTAAAAACTTGAGGCAAGGCAGCTTGTCCCATCAGGGGTATAGGTAAGCAGTGGTGGTTCAGGAACATATGTCCAATACAGCTTCCCAGTCACCATTGTCAGGACACTCAGCAAGCTCACAGGTCAGCATCATTCTTTGTCCTGGCATCAGCATGTCTCACCCATTATTCTGGCATGTCAGTTACAGAAGTCTATCAACCAGCTTTTGTTTTAATGCCCTGAGTATCACAGAATCTTGGTATTCTAAAAATAACTTGCAAGTACTAAAGAAATGAGTCAGGCTTTAAGCAAAAGCAAAAGGGTAGTGGGCTTGATTATTGCTGGCATAACAGCTTTAATTACATCAATTGCTAGCACCACTGTTTCTGCAATTGCTGTGACACAAGAAGTTAAGACAGCTACTTTTGTTAATCATTTAGCAAAAAAATGATACTAATGTGTTGAATATATAAGCAGATTTAGATAGGCATTAGGAAGAATGAATTGATGTTCTTTATCTTATTCAAATTACTGGAAGGAGGTTCAGAAATTAAGGATAAGGAACCATCTTGAGTGTCATGCCAAATACCCACTGAATTCATGTTAGTTCTAAAATTTACAGTGGTAGTCATTATAATTAGGAAGGAGTTTAGTGACACTTGCAATGAATTTGGCATAATTCTAACATCTTTTGGGATGTTTTAAAGATACATCAGGAGCTTATGAATTTTAAGAGTGTTGTTCTGCCGAACATTGATGTGATAGATACTACAGATTAAATTACCCATGGCCTGAGGTCAGTATTTCTATTTTGGTCAAGCTTCAAAAATGGCATATATAGCTTGATCATGCTAGCTCTTTTTGTCCTGGAAATACTTTTATTCCTGCCCATTGTGTTAAAGCTGTTCTTCAACAACTGTGGTGCAGTGCTCGCGCCTAGGGATCGCGGGCTGACGGGACCACTGCAGGATACCGGGGTCCGCGGCGGCGGCGGCTGGCGTCAGCTCCAGGCCGGGCCAGCAGGGGTGGGCAAGCGGCCTCCGGGGTCGGGGGCGTGGAAGGAACCAGCGGAGCCAGCCCAGGGCCTTCAGCAGCCGACGGGGCAGGGCTCGCTCCACAGCGGCCTCTGGTCGCCCGAAAACCGGAGCGGGACCTCCGTCCCAGCCCCTGAAAGCGAGAAAGTGTTATCAGCTCTTTTAATTCTCTCTTTCCGGGAGTCGCTCATGAGAGCCCACGGAAGAAAAGTGTCTCAGCTCTTTTAGTTCAGCTTGCTCTTCCGCTAAGGGGAGAGGAGAGCGTTGTCCTTTGAAGTGCGCGACTGGCGACTGGTGAGGGAACGCGAAAACACTCCGACAGCAGGAGACCTTGCACCACACAACAGTAGTAGTTTAATGTGAGCTCTGGAATTATATATATACAGTTTCGGGGAAAGAACAGGTAGCCCCTATTGGTTTGGCTTGGGTGTTTGAGGATGCCTTATTTGCATGGAGGTGCTATCCTACGTGATAAGAGTCACGGGTCTCTTTGTGGGAAGTGGAAGCTAAGAGGGCCATCAGCGTGGGAATTCTGAAGCAACCTCCTGTCCTGTGACCCTTTCCAGGCCGAGGTTTCCGGGGCTTCGAAGATTTCTACCAAGCTTTCTGGCTTTCTCATAGCCCACTGCCCCACAAACAACATCATCATGTTGGCTGCCAAGTACATGGCCTGAACCTGAAAATGGACCCCCCGACAGAATTATTAAATTAACAGGCTGGTAAGCCAAGGATGGGTAAGATTCTGCACAGAGCCTTACCAACCTGAGACATAAGTGCATTGCTTTGGATAATGCATATTCCATGACAGGTAAAGAAGGAATTCTTGTCAGAACCACCTAAAAGAGGTTTAGTCTTATTAATGAAATAAAAAAGGGGAGAAGTGGAGAGCCTCTGGGGCTGCTTGGAAAAAATCTGACATTGGCCAAGGACAAGGAAGTAGGCTTCAGGCAGGAATCTGACATTAGACTAGAATAAAGAAGCAATTTCAGGTAGGAATCTAAAACTTAGTCTACAACAAAGAAGTAATTTTAGGCAAGAATCTAAATATTAGGCTAGAACAAAGAAGTGATTTCAGACAGGAATCTAAATAATAGGCTAGAAGAAAAAGGTAATTTCAGACAGGAATCTAAATTTTAGGCTACAACAATGAAGTAGGCTTCAGACATGTAAATGTCTTTGGGCTAGGACAGGGAAGTAGGCTCAGATATTTTGGTCATCCTGATAAGCCCTTAGAAACAGTGATGATGAGAATGTTCATGTAATTGGGTTTAATTCCTTGCTTGTTCTTTGACTATTTGTGTTTATTATCTTGCTTGTTCCTTGACTATTTGCATCTATTGTTTTGCTAGGCCCTTAACCTAGAACTTACCTTAATACATGCATGTAATTAAAATGGTATAAAAATCAAAAAGGAGGTGGGGGATGGGATGGGGTTCTAGGGAGTGGAAATGGGGGAAAGAGAATGACATCTGAAATGTAAATAAAATATCCAATGAAAAATAAAAAAGAAACCATGCCCATTGCAAAAAGCTGAAGATTGGGGTTGCCCTTTTTTCTTCCTACCCCAGAGTTAATTTTTATCTCTCATCACAATTCTGCAGTGTTGCTAAGTGTGTTGGTAAGAAAAAAAAATCTTAACCTGTGTTTTTGGATTTAACTATTTCGTGTTGGAGACTCATTTTGTCAGTTTATTTCATATTTTTCTCTAAATGTGGATTTGGGTTAAAAATAGTCTGTGTCATACACAAAGAAATGTAGTTCTTAACCTGATTTGGGTTAAGTAAATTACATGAAGAAACCAATAGAAAATTACTACTTTAGAGATGCAAAGGATAAGAAAAAAAGGAGCCATCAGGGAAATATAAGATTATTTGTGGAAAAATATCCAAGTTTAATGGGTGAATAGTTATCTTCACAAATGACTCTTACATCTCCATGCTCTCAAACCATGGCACTCCCCTCAAGATTCCCAACTTTAGAGTTCACCCAACCTCTACCCACATTTAACTCCAGGACCATATCATCTTATAATATTTACCATACATGATAGTTATTTTTTCACCACTCTGAGATGTCCTGTATCTTTCTTTCTCTGGCTG
>NW_021610929.1:0-10298 GCF_004785775.1 Grammomys surdaster | reverse complement strand
ACACAGGTCTTTCACTTGCTTGGTTAGATTCACACCAAGGTATTTTATATTATCTGTGACTATTGTGAAGGATGTCATTTCCCTAGTGCCTTTCTTATCCTGCTTATGATTTAAGTAGAGAAAGGCTACTGAATTTTTTGAGTTGATTTTATAACCAGCCACTTTGCTGAAGTTGTTTATCAAGTTTAGGAGTTCTCTGGTGGGAGTTTTGGGGTCACTTAACTATACTATCATATCATGTGCAAATAGTGAGATTTTGACTTCTTCATTTCCTATTTGTATCCCTTTGACTTCTTTTTGTTGTCTAATTGCTCTGGCTAGGACTTCCAGTACTATATTGAATAGGTACGGGGAGAGTGGGCAGCCTTGTCTAGTCCCTGATCTTAGTGGGATTGCTTCAAATTTCTCTCCATTTCGTTTGATGTTGGTTACTGGTTTGCTGTAAATTGCTTTTACTATGTTTAGGTAAGGGCCTTGAATTCCTGATCTTTCCAAGACTTTTATCATGAACAGATTTTGAATTTTGTCAAATGCTTTCTCAGCATCTAGTGAGATGATCATGTGTTTTTTTTCTTTGAGTTTGTTTATATAGTGAATTACAGTGATGGATTTCCGAATATTGAACCATCCATGCATTCCTGGGATAAAACCTACTTGATCATGGTGGATGATTGTTTTGATGTGTTCTTGGATTCGGTTTGCTAGAATTTTATTGAGTATTTTTGCATTGATGTTCATAAGGGAGATTGGTCTGAAGTCCTCTTTCTTTGTTGGGTCTTTGTGGGGTTTGGGTATGAGTGTAATTGTAGCTTCATAAAATGAATTGGGTAGTGTTCCTTCTGTTTCTATTTTGTGGAATAGTTTGAAGAGAATTGGTATTAGGTCTTCCTTGAAGGACTGATAGAATTCAGCATTAAAACCATCTGATCCTGGGCTTTTTTTTTTTTTTTTTTTTGGTGGAGAGACTTTTAATGAGTGCTGCTATATCCTTAGGGGTTATGGGACTGTTTAGATGGTTTATCTGCTCCTGATTTAACTTTGGTACTTGGTATCTGTCTAGCAAGTTGTCCCTTTCATCTAGGTTTTCCAGTTTTGTTGAGTATAGGCTTTTGTAGTAGGATCTGATGATTTTTTGAATTTCCTCAGTTTCTGTTGTTATGTCTCCCTTTTCTGTTCTGATTTTATTAATTTGGATACTGTCTCTGTACCCTCTGATTAATCTGGCTAAGGGTTTATCTGTCTTGTTGATTTTCTCAAAGAACCAGCTCCTGGTTTTGTTCATATTTTGAATTGTTCTTTCTGTTTCTATTTGGTTGATTTCAGCCCTGTGTTTGATTATTCCCTGCAGTCTACTCCTCTTGTGTGCATTTGCTTCTTTTTGTTCTAGAGCTTTTAGTTGTGCAGTCAAGTTGTTAGTGTGTGCTCTTTCCAGTTTCTTTTTGTAGGCACTTAGAGCTATGAGTTTTCCTCTTAGCACTGCCTTCATGGAGTCCCACAAGTTTTGGTATGATGCGTCCTCATTTTCATTGAATTCTAAAAAGTCTTTAAGTTCTTTCTATATTTCTTTCTTGACCAAGTCATCATTGAGTAGTGAGTTGTTCAGTTTCCATGTGCATGTGGGTTTTCCATTGGTTTTGTCATTATTAAAGACCAGTCTTAGTCCGTGGTGATCTGATAAGATGCAAGGGATTATTTCAATCCTTTTGTATCTGTAGAGGCCTGTTTTGTGACCAATTATATGGTCTGTTTTGGAGAAGGTACCATGAGGTGCTGAGAAAAAGGTATATTCTTTTGTTTTAGGATGAAATGTTCTATAGATATCTGTTAAGTCCATTTGGTTCATAGCTTCTGTTAATGTCAAAGTGTCTCGGTTTAGTTTCTGTTTCCATGATCTGTCCATTGCTGAGAGTGGGGTGTTGAAATCCCCCACTATTATTGTGTGAGGTGTAATGTGTGTTTTGAGCTTTAGTAAAGTTTCTTTTATGTATGTAGGTGCCCTTGCATTTGGAGCATAGATATTCAGAATTGAGAGTTCAACATGGTAGTTTTTCCTTTGATGTGTATGAAGTGTCTTTCCTTATCTTTTTTGATTAATTTTGGATGAAAGTTGATTTTATTTGATATTAGAATGGCCACTCCAGCTTGTTTCTTTGGTCCATTGGCTTGGAAAATTGTTTTCCATCCATTTATTCTGAGGTAGTGTCTGTCTTTGTCACTGAGGTGCGTTTCCTGTATGCAGCAAAATTCTGGGTCCTGTTTGTGTATCCAGTCTGATAGTCTGTGTCTTTTTATTGGGGAATTGAGACCATTGATGTTAAGAAACATTAAGGAAAAATGATTGTGGCTTCCTGTTATTTTTGTTATTAGAGGTAGAATTATGTTTGTATAGCTACCTTCTTTTGGGGTTGTTGGAAGATTACTTCCTTTCTTTTTCTAGGTTGTAGTTTCCCTCCTTGTGTTGGTGTTTTCCATCAATTATCCTCTGAAGTGCTGGGTTTGTGGGAAGATATTGTGCAAATTTGGTTTTGTCATGGAATATCTTGGTTTCACCATCTATATTGATTCAGAGTTTTGCTGTGTATAGTAGTCTGAGCTGGCAGTTGTGTTCTCTTAGGGTCTGTATGATGTCAGTCCAGGCTCTTCTGGCTTTTATAGTATCTGGTGAGAAGTCTGGTGTAATTCTTATAGGTCTGCCTTTATATGTTACTTGGCCTTTTTCCCTTACTGCTTTTAGTACTTTTTCTTTGTTTTGTGCATTGGTGTTTTGATTAGTATGTGATGGGAGGTATTTCTTTTCTGGTCTAGTCTATTTGGTGTTCTGTAGGCTTCTTGTATGTTTATGAGCATCTTGTTCTTTAGGTTAGGGAAGTTTTCCTCAGTAATTTTGTTGAAGATATTTACTGGCCCTTTAATTTGGGAATCTTCATTCTCATCTATACCTATTATCCTTAGGTTTGGTCTTCTCATTGTGTCCTGGATTTCCTGGATGTTTTGGGTTAGGAGTTTTTTGCATTTTGCATTTTCTTTCACAACTGTTTCAATATTTTCCATGGTATCTTCTACACTTGAGATTCTCTCTTCTATCTCTTGTGTTCGGTTGGTGATGCTTGAGTCTACGACTCCTGATCTCTTTCTTAGGTTTTCTATCTCCGGGGTTGTCTCCCTTTGAGATTTCTTTATTGTTTATATTTCCATTTTCAGATCCTGATTGTTTTTGTTCAATTCCTTCTTTGTGTTTTCTTGCAGTTCTTTTAGGGATTTCTGTGATTCCTCTTTAAGGGCTTCTACCTGTTTACTTGTATTCTCCTGTATTTCTTTAAGGGAGTTACTTATGTCCTTCTTAAAATTCTCTATCATCATCATGAAAAGTGATTTTAATTCTGAATCCTGTTTTTCTGGTGTGATGGGGTGTCCAGGGCTTGCTATATTGGGAGAACTGGGTACTGATGATGCCAAGTAACTTTGGTTTCTGTTGCTCATGTTCTTGTGCTTGCCTTTTGCCATCTGGTTAACTCTAGTGTTACCTGCCCTCACTGTGTAAGACTAGAGTCTGTATTTCCAGTTATCTTGCTTGTGGTAGAGCTCCTCAGGGTCCAGATGTCTCTGTGGTCTTATGATCTTAATCTCCTGAGTGGAAGAACTCCTGGGACTCAGGCCACCTCTTGGATCTGGAAATCCTTCTGCTCTGTGTGCAGTGGTTCCTCTAGGATGGCTCAGGATATGATGTCTCCCAAGTGCAAACATGCTTGGTGTCTGCTGCTCTGAGTACAGTGGATCCTTAGCTGCTCTGAGTGCAGTGGCTCCTCTAGGATGGTTCAGGATTCAGTGTCTCCACAGGAGCAGACCAACTCTATGTCTGCCCCAGCTCAAAGGACCATGCAGTGGCGAAAGGGAAGTGGAATTCTGGAGGGGTGGGGATTGGGTAGCTGGTGGGTCCTGAATGTCCCTGGCTCCCAGATGTAACTGTGGGGCTTAGAGAGTGAGATGGAGTTCTTACTGTCTGCTCTGAGTGCAGTGGCTCCCCTAGGATGGCTCAGAATTCAGTATCTCCACAGGAGCAGACCTACTCTGTGTCTGCCCCAGCCAAAAGCGTTGTTGTTGTTGAAAGACTTATAATGACTGCTTCTATTTCCTTAGGAGTTATGGGTCTGTTTAGATGATTTATCTGATCCTGTCTTAACTTTGGTACCTGGTATCTGTCTAGAAAATCATCCATTTCTTATAGATTTTCGAGTTTTTTTGAGTATAGGCTTTTGTAGTAAAATCTGATGATTTAAAATTTTTTTCTTCTGTTTCCGTTGTTATCTCTCCCTTTTCATTTCTTATTTTGTTACTTTGGATACTGTCTCTGTGCCTGCTAGTTAGATTGGCTAAGGTTTTATCTATCTTGTTGATTTTATCAAAGAATCAGCTCCTGGGTTTGTTGATTCTTTGTATAGATTTTGTTTCTACTCTAGTTTTTGTTTGAATTTCTCCATTTTCTTACTGGTGTCACTCTGAGCTATGTGTTTTCCTCTTAGCACTGCTTTCATTGTGTCCCATAAGTTTGACTATATTGTGCCTTCATTTTCATTAAATTCTAAAAAGTCTTTAATTGGGCTCCAGAATGTCTTCCAAAAATGTTCTCCATCATGCCTTGTTCATTCTCAATTTTCTAACTCTAGTTGCTCATGGCAAATCTGCTGATTGTCTTTGACACACTGAGACCAAATAAAGCCTATGTCACAGTTATGTGGAAGGACCCTCTTACCTTCAAATAAAATGGCCCAGACCCAGTTCTTATATTGGCCCGAGGATTGATATACCTTTTGATAACAAAGAAGGCACAGCTAAATGGCTGCCAAAAAGATTTATGAAGTAGATACTTCCACAAAGCCAGGCTCAAAAATAAAAAGGATAAATAACAATTGACATCCAGGAAAGAGAAATCTCCCTGAAAATTCCCTTCTTTTTCCTTTCCAGGTAAAAATAAATCACCCATGGTGTTTATTGTTAGAGGTTCTAATCCTGATGCTGGCCTCCAGACTTACACTATTCAGACCTTCAACAGGCCAATGACAAGGACATCAAACAGCTAGAGACTGACATCACTAACCTGAAGAAACCCCTCATTTCGCTGTCTGAAATTGTCCTCTGAAAATGCAAAGGACTTTATTGGACTTGATTTATTCTTCTACAATAAAAAAGACTGTGTACAGCTCTAGACTGTGAATAGCCCTTAAAAAAGAATGTTGCTTTTACAGGGATGGTTAAAGAGAGTATAAGAGAGAAAGAGAGCTAGTACAAGAATTGGTTTTCAACCTCTCCATGATTGTCAACTCTATTTTACATGTTGAGACCATTAATTGGATTATTTTTGCTGATTTCTTTTGGTCCTTGGCCTTAAATAGGCTGACTAACTTTGTAAAACAACAAATAGATAATTTGGTAACAAAACCTATTCAGATACATTATCATAAGTTAGCTATGGAGGACCACGAGACTCAAGATGAGGTTGTTACTCTATCCAGGATGTTCCCAAAACCCATCTCCACTCAACCTAAAAGAGGGGACTTCTGCCCCTAGATCAAGTAGAGAGGGGCTACCAAGAACCTCCTCTGACTGGTGATCTGAATTCTTGCTTAGCCTCCAAGGCTAATCACCGCAAGAAAATATAAATAAAAATTGAAAATATCTTTCTGGGTTCCCTGAGGGACAAGCCTGACTGCAAAGGGGTTTATATCAAAAGTATCCCCTCTCCAGGAAAAGGCATTGGAGCAGGTATGGCCCTCAAACCTCACTGGACAATGACAGGAGGACCAGAGCTATTACAAGGTCCCTTTTAATACTAGAGGTCAGGATTCTACCCCTGCCTTTACAAGATTAAAATCGCCATGATCCTTCTATACTTAGAGAAGGGAGGAGATGTCAGGGGCAGCCTTGCTTATACAGTGAAGACCTAAAATCAGCAATAGGCCTAAGTCACCCATACATGCTTGCTAACACAAAGTCTTGGTCTTAGTGGAAAAACACTAAAACAGATAGCTATGAGATCTTGTAAGCTGGCAGCCTTGGTGGAAATTTACCAGCCTGGATAAGAGCTAGTAGTCATAGGCCTTGTGGATAGGTAGCCTTGGTGGGAAGTATCAGATTAGATAAGAAACAAGTGAATCATAGACAGTCATAGTGACCTGTTCCCTGAACCTTCACCCAGCTGATACCCTGTTCTGGAAGATATCTGTACTCCCCCTGAGAACACGTATGCCCCCACATCATCCCCTTCCCCACATCCTGCCTTTATATGTTTATAACCCCTGTGTGAAGTAAAAATTACAGTTGGATCAGGCTATAAACAAGCTGTCATTCTTTGCATTCACCTGTTCCGTCATTCTCTCTTTCAGATGATCCTCCAGACCCTGTTCCCCACCCTGCTGAACGGGATATCTTTCTTTATTTCTTTCATGACCAAATTATTGTTGAGTAGAGAGTTGTTCAACTTCCATATGTATGTGGGATTTCAGTTGTTTTTGTTGTTATTTAAGACCAGCCTTAGTCTCTGGTGGTCTCGTAGAATACATGGGATTCATTCAATGTTCTTGTATTTGTTAAGGCTTGTTTTATGTCCAGTTATATGGTCGGTTTTGGAGACGGTACCATGAAGTGCGGAGAAGAAGGTATATTCTTTTGTTTTAGGATGAAATGTTCTACAGATATCTGTTAAATCCATTTGGTTCATAACTTCTGTTAGTTTCACTGTGTCTCTGATTAGTTTCTGTTTCCATAATCTGTCCATTGGTGAGAGTTGGGTGTTGAAGTCTCCCACTATTATTATGTGAGGTTCAATGTGTATTTTGAGCTTTAGTAACTTTTTTTTTTTTTTTTACAAATGTGAATGCCCTTGCGTTTGGAGCATAGATGTTCAGAATTGAGAGTTCTTCTTGGTATATTTTTCCTTTGATGAGTATGTAATGTTCTTCCCCATCTTTTTTGAGAACTTTTGGTTTAAAGTTGGTTTTATTCAATATTAGAATGGTTACTCCAGCTTGTTTCTTGAGACCATTTACTTGAAAAAATTGTTTTCCAGGATTTTCCTCTGAGATAGTGTCTGTCTTTGTCACTGAGCTGTGTTTCCTGCATGCAGTAAAATGCTGGGTCCTGTTTATATATCAAGTCTGTTAACCTTTGTCTTTTTATTGGGGAATTGCGTCCATTGAGGATGAGAGATACTAAGGACCAATGATTGTTGCTTCTTGCTATTTTTATTGTTAGAGGTAGAATTATGTTTGTGTGATTCCTGTCTTTTGGGTTTGTTGTGAGACTAATTTCTTGCTTTCAATTGGGTGTAGTTTCCCTCCTTGTGTTGGAGTTTTCCCTCTATTACCTTCTGTAGGGCTGGAGTATTGGAAAGATATTGTTTAAATTTGGTTTTGTCATAGAGTATCTTGGTTTCTATGGCAATTGAGAGTTTTGTTGGGTATAGTAGCCTGAGCTGGTATTTTTGTTAGCTTAGGGTTTGTATGACATCTGCCCAAGATCTTCTGGCTTTTAGAGTTTATTTTGAGGAGTCTGCTGTAATGCTGATAAATGCCTTTATATATTGCTTGACCTTTTCCTTTTACAGCTTTTAATATTCTTTCTTTGTTTTGTGCATTTGGTGTTATGATTATTATGTGACGGAAGTAATTGCTTTTCTGGTCTAATCTATTTGATGTTCTATAGGCCTCTTGTATGTTTCTTTAGGTTTGGGAAGTTTTCTTCTATAATTTCGCTGAAGATGTTTACTGGCCCTTTGAGTTGGGAATCTTTGCTTGCTACTGTACCTATTATTATTCTTAGGTTTTGTCTTTTCATTGTGTCCTGGATTTCTTGAATGTTTTAAGTTAGGAGCTTTTTGGTTTTTTTTTTTTAAACTGATGTGTCAGTGTCTTCTATGGTATCTTCTTCACCTGAGACTATCTCTTCTGTCTTTTATATTCTTTTGGTGATACTTGCATCTGTGATTTCTGCTCTCTTCCCTAGGTTTTCCACATCCAGGATTGTCTCCCTTTGTGATTTCTTTATTATTTCTATCTCCATTTTTAGATTCTGGATGGTTTTGTTCAATTCCTTCACCTGTTTTATTGTGTTTTCCTGTATTTCTTTAAGAGATGTATGTGTTTCATCTTTAAGAGCTTTTGCTTGTATAACTGTGTTCTCCTCTATCTTTCTTTCTCTCTTCCTTTTTTTGGATATTTTATTTATTTACATTTCAGATGTTATCCTCTTTCCCCAATTCCCCCACCCAGAAATCCCTTATCCCATACCTTCTCCTCCTGCTTCTATGAGGGTGTGTCCCCATCCATATACCCACTTCTACCTCCCCACACTCAAATTCCCCCACATTGGGGCATCCAACCTTCACAGGACCAAGGCTCCCCTCTCCTGCCTATGCCTGACAAGGCCCTCCTCCCCTACACATACAGCTGGAGCCATGGGTCCCTCCCTGTATGCTCCCAGGCTGGTGGTTTAGACCCTGGGAGCTCTGGTTGATTAGTATTGTTGCTCTCCCCATGAGGCCACAAACCCCTTCAGCTCTTTCAGTCTTCTCTCTAACACCTCCATTGGGAACCCCATGATCAGATCAATGGTTAGCTGCAAGCGTTCACCTCTATATATGTCAGGCTCTTGCAGAGCCTCTCAGGAAACAGCTATATCAGGGTCCTGTCAGTATGCATTTCCTGTCATCCACAACTGCGTCTGCCTTTGGTGATTGCACATGGGATGGATACTCAGGTAGAATGGTCTCCAGATGGCCCCTCCTTCAGTCTCTGCTCCACACTCTGTCTCCATATTTGCTCCCATGTGTATATTCTGTTACTGCTAGTAAGAAGGAGCAAAGCACCCACACTTTGGTCTTCCTTCTCCATGAGTTGATATGATCTGTGAATTATATCTTGAGTATTGTGAAATTTTTGGTCTTATATCCACTTATCAGTGACTACATACCATGTATGTTCTTTTGTGTCTGGGTTGCTTCACTCAGGATGATATTTTCTAGTTCCATTCTTTTGCCTAAGAATTTCATGAATTCATTGTTTTTAATAACTAAGTAACAATCCATTGTGTAAATGTACCACATTTTCTGTATCCATTCCTCTGTTGAAGGACATCTGGGTTGTTTCCAGCTTCTGGCTACCATAAATGAGGTCTCTATGAACATAGTGGAGCATGTGTCCTTGTTATATGTTGGAGCATCTTTTAGGTATATGCCCAGGAGTAGTATAGGGGGGTCCTCAGGTAATACTATGTCCAATTATCTGAGGAACTACCAGACTGATTTCCAGAGTGATTGTATCAGCTTCCAATACCACCAATAATGGAAGAGTGTCTCTTTTTCAACATCCTCTCCAGTATCTGCTATCACATGGATTTTAATCTTAGCCATTCTGACTACTATGAGGTAGAATCTCAGGGTCTTTTTGATTTGCATTTCCCTGATGACTAAGGATATTGGACATTTCTTTAGGTGCTTCTTGGCCATTTGTGATTCCTCGGTTGAGAATTCTTTGTTTAGCTCTGTACCCTGTTTTTAATAGGATTATTTGATTGTCTAGAGTCTAATTTCTTGAGTTCTTTGTAAATATTGGATATTAGCCCTCTGTCAGATGTAGGATTGGGAAAGAACTTTTCCCAATCTGTTGGTTGCCAGTTTGTCCGATTGACAATGTGCTTTGCCTTAAAGAAGCTTTGGAATTTTATGAGGTTCCATTTGTCAATTTTTGATCTTAGAGCATAAGCCATTGGTGTTCTGTTCAAAAACTTTTCCCCTGTGCCCATGTGTTCTAGGCTGTTTCAAACTTTCTCTTCTATTAGTTTTAGTGTACCTGGTTTTATGTGGAGGTCCTTGATCCATTTGGACTTGAGTTTTGTACAAGGAGATAAGAATAGATCAATTTGCATTCTTCAACATGCTGACTGCCAGTTGAACCAGCACCATTTGTTTAAAATGCTGCCTTTTTTCCACTGGAGAGTTTTAGCTCCTTTGTCAAAGATCAAGTGACCATAGGTATGTGGGTTCATTTCTGAGTCTTCAATTCTATTTCATTGATCTTTCCTGCCTGTCTCTGTACCAAAACATGCAGGGTTTTGTTTGTTTGTTTGTTTGTTTGTTTGTTTTATCATTACTGCTCTGGAGTACAGCTTGAGGTCAGGAATGGTGATTATCCCAAAAGTTCTATTGTTGAGAATAGTTTTCAAAATCCTGGGCTTTTTGTTATTCCAAATAAATTTGCAAATTGCTCTTTCTAACTCCATGAAGAATTGAGTTGGAATTTTGATGG
>NW_021610928.1:0-6799 GCF_004785775.1 Grammomys surdaster | reverse complement strand
CACAGCATGTGATGGACGTCCTATTGAAACAGTGAGTGCCCACCTCCGAGGCCAGAGGTCTGAGATTCTCTTATTGGCACCTGAAAACACTGTCTCTGCTTCTAGTACCCAGAAGTATGGAGTTAAGAGTGGCTTGGCCCAAGGGAGGTGCTTTCCAAACTGAGACCCTAATGAAAGTAGCTGTCCTCTGTACCTTAAAGAAGCTTTCTATCTTTTGCCCAATATTTCTGAGGCCTAGGTGGAAGCAATTCTCCCATTTGTAGAGAACATTCCAGAATTCCTATTGAACGACCCAATACAGGTGTGTCCAGAGGGGAGACCTATGGAGGGTAATCTGTAATCACTGAGATGTCTGAATAGAGATGTTCGTGCTCACCCATTGCACAAACATCTTTGATGCCCCTAATCTATGCAGTGAACTAACAATCCTGAGAGCAGACAGAACTTCCAGGTTCTGTATTTTGACTCTTGTCCGGGTAGCCACCTGCCCCCTAGATGTCTTTTAGGTGGGGGCCTGCGATTTTACAGGTGACATCTGTTCTGCCCTCTTTAGGTATGCAGACTTCCACTCGGATTGCATAGAGGATGAACTAGTAAAGAGGTAAGTGGGCTTTATGACAAAAGGAAGGATTTGGGTCTCCAGTGTGGGGTCTTTTGTGTTCCTAAGGTAAGGAACAGCCAATGCTTTGCTCTCCTTCTTCTCCTAGATTCTAGTACCATAAACTGTTGTTCAAGCAGTGCCTGCAGGATGAGAATTGCATGGGCATGGTTCTTGTGTGGGGTTCAGATCGGAGAGTCTGGGGCCTAAGTGCTGCTGTGAGACTCTGTCCATACACCAGGCCATGCCAGGAGGCTTGCTCAGCTGTTCTCCACTAGAGGCTGGCAGTGAGGTGTGTGAGGCGCCCTGCTCACTAGGACCTCACAGTCCTGCTCACAGTACTCCTCTGCATAGGGCTGGATCTCTTCCTTTTACTCCTCCCTGTAGACAGAAGCCATGGGAAGGTTGAAGAAGGAAAGGCCTGGCCATTGACTGTGTTGTCCATCCCTTCTTCCCAGTGTCCTCTGTTTTTTCCTGGAAACATGGATAGACAAATACCCTGAGGAGTTTTGTCAGACCTCAGACCTGTCCATTTTGAGAAAACTGAAGGCCTACTTGATTGTGAATATGCCTCACTCAGATCTGAATCGGCGAGTTCGTAATCTTCTCAAGGAATTGCAGCAAGAGTCCAATGAATCAGAGATAGAGGATGAAGACGACTCAGGTAGGTGTTTGTAACCCTGTGAGTGAGGTTCAGTAGCTGGTGTGCTGGGGATGGCTTGAGAGGCTTCTGTTTGCAGAAGGTGTCACTCAACCCTGGCCTGGGCACATGATGTTTTGTAGGACTAGGTCGAGATTCCCAGCAGACATGGTCTCTTCTGTCTTTAGAAAGGCTGAGAGAAGGTCTCATCTTGGGAACCTCGACTCTTGCGCCCCCAACACCACTTCCCTTTCTCCATAAGCCTGCATTGGCTGCAGATTTGTTTTCATCCTTAGATCTGGGGAGCCCCATATCTGGAGAGTCAGAGACTGATGATTGGGTTCCGTCACTGAAACTGGGGCCTCAACCTGATTTGGCACCAGTGACAGAGAGCCCCAAATCCACCAGAATGGCCTGCTATTGGAACCAGATGTAATACCAGTGGTCTTGGGAGTGCTCCTGCTAGCAGCTGTGGAACTTGTGTCTCAACATGTCAGCAGACACAGTGGTCTTTCATACATCTCACCGTTGGTGCAGTGGATCTACCTCCTTAGAGAATGACCCTGTCACCTCCTATTACCAATGGGGGTCTATTTGGTCAGACAGCACCAGTCTGATGTCCCAACGGAATAAGTTCCTCATTTCAATGCAGCAGCTCTCCCTGCCCTGCATCCAGCTCCTGAGAAATAGCCTTTTTACTCCTGTGATTTTTTTCAATGTTTCATGTTTTTAAGTATTGGTTTTAATAAATTGTTAACATTTGTTTCATTCCATAAATGGTGGTCATGAAGTTCATTCAGCATGTGTGGACAGGGCACAGCAGTATACCCAGGCAGACTACACTGGTTTTGTGAGAGGCTGCATGGAGATAGATTATCCTAGAGGGAAAGAGGCAAAAAGTCGTTTGTTTGGCAGAGGCTGAGTGAATGTCTGAAAGAGGTGCAGGAAAAGAGAAAGTTCAGGCTGCTCACCATTTGCAATGGTCCTCATGGTCAAGGTCATGTGCTTTGATGTCCAATTGACCAGGTGTCCATGGCAGGGGATTCTAGTTTAGTTTCAGGAGTGTGGGGAGGGTGGAGAGTGGGGAGGGAGAGAAGGGCTAGGAGCAGTTGAGCAGTTCACACACCACTGAGTCAGGAAGCAGAAGAGAATCAGGGCACTTAGCTGACTTTCTTCTGTGATTCTGTCCAGACCAATGGGATAGTGCTTTGCACCTCCAGTGTGGGCATTCCCTCATCAGTGAACCTTCCTCAAAAACTCCACCCCAGAACCCAGGTGCACTTCGCCAAGCTCCAGAATTTTCTGACTGCACTCAGGTCTTCAGCGACATTGAATGTGAAGCATACAGAAGTGAGTAGGGTAGAAGAAAGGAAAGGAGGACAGAGCATTGGGTGGCTGGAGCAGCTATAGGCTTTGCAGCTTGATGGAAGTTGGGCTGGAAAGCATTTCCCTGGGAGAACGAGAGGTAGAAGTGCCTCTCAGCCAGCACACACAGGCTTCCTGTTTTTTAGGCACAAAGTAATTGTACTGGGGTGAAATAGGCATGGGACTCATGAGGATTCCTATGTGGTCTGTGTCAGTTTCACAGATTTACTCAAGTATTGATATATTGCTACTGGAATATCAGTAGCTCACTGTAGCAGAGATTTTCCCCTATTTAATCGATTGAATAATAAAGATGACAAGAATCCAATCCTTGGGTAAAAAGTAGGAGGCAGGCCTCGCAGGTCTTAGAAAGGAAGAGGGGATGAAGGAGGAAGGAATGCCGTTTTTGACAGTGAGATGAAGAGTGAGGGGAGGCAGGATGTAGACCTGGAACTGTAAGATCTGGTGGCAGGTTCTGCCACTGGAAGGTTTCCAACATAGAATGGTTGATGAGTTTTTAGGTTGGTAGATTCTGTGTGCAGCAGTTGTGTCATCTGCTGATTTTAAACTAAGGATGTCAGATGTTTTCCATTCATGGCGACTCAGGTGGGCCAAAGGGAAAGAACATAGCTGGGGTGGAATTTGGCCAGTCTCTCAAATGGGAAGATTGGGCAAGGATCGAGCTCCAGGGACTGCAGTGGAGTGACAGCTGGTGAGAGCATGCCCTCAGGTGGCTCAGAGACTGAGAGAGTGATCATGGAGCTCTGGAGAGGCAGATGTGTGAGAAACTTTGCCTAGAAGAAACACAAGGGCTCAGGCTATGCACCAGGCTAGGAACAGACCGAGACCACCAATTTTGATGCATAGCCAGCTTAGCATGGGTTGTCTTGTAAATCTACAATGCACAGGCCACTGAACTAAGGCTGAAGTGTGGAGAAACTTGGCACAAAGTGTAGATCAGGCCCAGACTGCCAGGTCGAGAGCAGGATCACATTCTGCAGTGGATTCCAGGCAGGACACAGATGTATCATGCTACAAGAAGATGGACATGTGCTTCAAGCTAAAGAGTTTGTTTCTCTCCCATAGCATTGTCCAAGGTGGAGAGTTCAGGACAGCTGGACAGCCTTACTGTGGCTTCCTACAACTTGTTTCATCCTGGCCCATTCCCTCTTGCTGACTGCCTCCTTTCACTTTGTCACATATTGAATAAATGCAGAATCCATCTTTACAGATTCTGTGCTGTAGCATCTAGTTTTATCCAGCCATCAAGGTCCAAAGTTCACAAACCCTGAGGCCTGCTCATCCTGGAACTTAATAAGAAGCCATGCACCAGCCCTTTTCTGAATGGCAGATTGTCCTTGCAGGGTTGGTCGGACATTCAGAGCTATAGGCAGCCACAACAGGTTGACCTCCTCTGTACAAGGCTAGCTCTTTATGGTGCAGTCACTGACCACTGTGTGGCCTTGGTGGTTTCTTTTTACCAGCCCAGGCCTTGCAAGCTACAAATGGGTACCTTCTTACTTAGATGCTCAGAGCTGATTCCACAGTTTCCTCATGGGAGGCAAGTTGCTGGATCTTTCAAGGTGTGGCTCCGAGGAGCAGAGGTGGCATGACATCACCTGAAGTGACATCAGAGTGGGATGGAGATGGAAGGGCAAGAGAACACAGGTCTCAGAAGACCAGGGAGCTGGAGATGTGGGATTTTAAGCTTGGCATGCGTCATAGAATGACATGTGAGAAAGGAGGAGGGTAGGGTGACATGGAGCAAGGAGGAGGAGTCCCGCCTGGAGCACTTCCAGGCTCCTTCGCTGGCACCAGGCCTCTCAAAGCAGCGTTTTCACAGAGTGAGGACACCGACTTTCCAGGCAAAAGCAGGGCTTATGAAATTATCTTATACCATGATCCAAACTTCATAGAATAAAACGAAAGTCAGGAGAACATGAACTTCAGACTCAGGAGAGCGGAGGCCCAGAAGCAGGCCGGGTGCTTCTGCCAGTGTCTCCTGAGGCTGAGCTTAGTCTCCCCAAAGCCTCAGACAACATCTCTTGATACTGCATCTCCAGTCATCAGGCTACCTCCAGCTATTGCACATGTGGTGTGATGGGGCATGAGCTAGAGGAAGCTTAGGGAATATGGAGAAGTTTTTCTGATATTGCACTGCCCTGAAGTCCTATCTAAGTCAAGCCCAGTGGTGTTCAAAATCTGCTTTATCCCCCAGAAAGAGTCCCCCTGAAATACTCTCCATGATGCGTTGTTCACCTTTAACTCTCTAAAACTGAAAGCTCATGGCAAATCTGCTGCTGACTGCCTCTGGCATCACCGGGACCAATAAAAACTATGCCAAAGATATGGGGAAGGACCCTCTTACCCTTAAAGAGAATAGCCCAGACCCAGTTCCCTTATGCGGCTGAAGATTGATATGCCTGCTTGATACCGCAGAAGCACAGCTAATTGGCTACCAAAAAGTTTAATGAAATAAATAGATACCCCCACAAAGCCAGGCCCAACCATAAATAAAATGAATAGCAATTTACATCCAGGGAAAAGAAATCTCCCTGAGAATTCCCTTCTTTTTCCTTTCCAGGTAAAAATGAATCACCTGTGATGTCTGCTGTTAGAAGTTCTAATCCATATGCTGGCCTCCGAACTTATACTACTCAGACCTTCGAAGGGCCATTGACAAGAACATCAAACAGCTAGAGATTGACATCACTAATCTGAAGAAATCCCTCGTTTTGCTGTATGAAGAGACCTCCAAAAATCGCAAAGATCCTTTTTGGACTTGATTTACTCTATTATATTAGAAAAGGCTGTGTACAGCTCTTGACTGTGTACAGCCCTTAAAGAAGAATATTGCCTTTACACAGACAAGGATGGTTAAACAGAGCATGGAAAAAGTCAGAGAAGGCCCTGAGAAAAGTCAGAGAGAGAAAGAGAAAGATGAGTGCTGGTACAAGAATTGGTTTTCAACCTCTCCAGGGTTGTCAACCCTAGCTCCTCTCATCTTGGGACCATTATTTGGGTTCTTTTTGCTTATTTCTTCTGGTCCCTGGGCCTCAAATAGGCTGACTAACTTTGTGAAACAACAGATAAATAATTTGGTAGCAAAACCTATTCAGATACATTATCATAAGTTAGCTATGGAGGACCACGAGACTCAAGATGAGGTTGTTACTTTATCCAGGGTGTTCCCAAATCCCATCTCTACCCAACCTAAAAGGGGGGACTTCCGCCCCTAGACCAGGCAGAGAGGGTCCACCCAGAACCCCCTCTGACAGGCGACTTGAATTCTTGCTTATGCTGTGAGGCTAAGCACTGCAAGGGAATATCAATAAAAGTTAAAAATATCTGTGTGTGTTTGATCATCACAACACTAATGGTCCAGAAGACTTCCATCAGCCTCCACATTTCTACCCTGCTGGGTGGAGACTGACATTCCACATAATGGGAAGTGGTTTTCTGTTGAAGGCAATATTAAAAAATGAACCCGCAGGCTTCCTGCGCTACTGCTGGCAGCTCTCAGTCCCAGCATGGTCTCACCACCTTTCTCTCTAGCTAGCCCCAACAGTGGCCATTCACACCATTCCCAGCAACGGTTCACTTGACTCTGAAGCTGCTAGTTCCTTCTCTCCAGCCCTAACCTCCTGGGGTTGGTGTCCTGTGTTCTAGGAGGGTGTTCTCATCTCGGCAAGCTCTCTGCCTCTCCAGCCCCTCAGGTGTCTCCACCTGACTCGCAAATTTTCCTTGCTGGGGTCACTGCCACACCAGACCCATTTAATGACTGCCCACCTCACGGTTAGATATAACAATAACCAGTAACCCAGTAAAGTCAAAACGCTTGAAGCTTATAATTAACCAATCAGATTTACATATTAATAAATTCTCAATTCACAAGATGATCACACAATAAATTCAGGGCCAGTGGATAATGATACAAGCTGCCCACCTAGATTCAAAGGTATCCCAATTATTCTATCCCTAGATGATATAACTACCTGCAGCTATTTAAGACCATGCAGCATCAGGATCTTCTTCCTGTATGTCCTCCATCTTGATTCCTTCTCTCTAACCCTCTCTGGAGATGCTCACTCTCCAACTCTCAGCTCTGCCTCCCTTTCCCCTGTCCAATCATAAGCCCCCTGATGCACTAATATTTTAATATATTGTACAGGGAAAGACCTGCAACAATATTCAAA
>NW_021610927.1:0-1317 GCF_004785775.1 Grammomys surdaster | reverse complement strand
AGGTAACACATATGAGACAAGCATTAAAGCACCAGAGTTAGGGAGATATCAACCCTCTATGCTATTTTGTCTACTTCCCTGTTAATAACTGTGAGATATTAACTGTCATATTCTCTCTAGGCTGCTCTAACTCCAAGGCCAGTCCTCCTGGCCATGCACTCACAATCCACCTACCCCATGGCACCTTCTTCCTTCTTCCTCTTCTCCCTCATTCATGGTCTAATCCCTGGACACCAAGCCTTGGAACTGAAGCACCGACTACCTTTCTTCCCCACAGCTTTAGAATTTAGCTGTGGTTATTAAGCAATCATCAAAGGCAGGAAAAAAATGGTTGTAATGATGTAATTATAATCAGAAAAAAAATCATCGTAAAATGTCCCACCAGGTTTTAAGGTCATGTGTCCAGGGTCTAGGATCTTGTACATCAAATATTACTTAAAAATTTTTCTCTCAGGCTGAACATTTTAAACCTAGAGTATAGTAATCTTTTTAGACAGTACCACATCATTGATACCCAGATTTTTTAGTTTGGTTGAATTAGTGTAACTACATTAATTATGTTTAACATAGTCCAGTTTTTTCTCCAGATTCTTGATTGCCTAGTGTGCAGTCCCAAGGAAAGTCAAGTAAAAACATATCTTGTTGATTAATTACTTCTCAACTCCTTGGTAATATCATTCATTGTCAAAGCAGAGAAGCTTTCATACTCCTTTTCCATCCCTTTGCGTACTGTGACTAATCCTGCTTCAACATTGGTCATAGAACTTGATACTTGCACAGGCCTCTCTTCATATTAAGACCCAAGAAAAGCAAGAGAGATTAGAGAAAATTCACTCTGTGTTTGATTTTTGCTTTGCACTGTCCAGTCAAGGAACAGTCCTGAAAAGTTGCAAGACACCCTATTCTGCACTTGGCAGCAGAGAAATGATTGCGTGCTCAAAGTAATTCTCAATTACATACAAAGAGGCAAGCCTCAGCTACAGGCAACATTCCTGTGAACAGAAATAAATAAACAACAGGACTTGAAAAAGATGTAAAGAAATACTTAGTGACCTGGAATTGTAGAGGAATGAAAACAGACAAGACTTTAGAACAGTGATGTATTTGAAATTAATAATTGGTTTTTTAAAAAGTGAAGATAAAAAGAAGTAGTGTTCCTTCTGTTTTTCTTTTCTGGAATGGTTCAAAGAATATTGGTCTTAGCTCTTCTTTGAAGATCTGGTAAATTCTGCTCTAAAACTACCTAACCCTTATCTTTCTTTCTTTTTCTTTTTTTTTTTTTTTGTTGGGAGGTTTTTAATGACTGCCTTGATTTCC
>NW_021610926.1:0-2623 GCF_004785775.1 Grammomys surdaster | reverse complement strand
TTTTGCATCAATATTCATAAAGAAAATTGGTCTGAAGTTCTCTTTCTCTTTCTTTTTTTTATTTTTTATTTATTTTTATTTTTTTAATTTTTTTGAGACAGGGTTTTTCTGTATAGCCCTGGCTGTCCTAGAACTCAATCTGTAGACCAGGCTGGCCTCAAACTAAGAAATCCACCTGCCTCTGCCTCCCAAGTGCTGGGATTAAAGGTGTTTGCCACCACTGC
This sequence comes from Grammomys surdaster, assembly GCF_004785775.1. NCBI lineage: Eukaryota > Metazoa > Chordata > Mammalia > Rodentia > Muridae > Grammomys > Grammomys surdaster. Next base: position 2,399 of record NW_021610926.1, on the reverse strand, counting down.
CTGGCTAAAGTTTGCTTTCTTTGTTGGGTCTTTGTGTGGTTTATGTATAAGCATAATTTTGGTTTCATGGAATGAATTCTGTAGTGTTCCTTCTGTTTTTATTTTGTGGAATTGTTTGAAGCGTATTCATATTAGGTCCTTTTGAGGGTTTGATAGAATTCTGCAGTAAAATCATCTGGTACTGGGCTTTTGTTGTTGTTGTTTGAGGGACTTTTAAATACTGCTGCTATTTCTTTAGCAATTACAGGACTATTTAGGTGGTTTATTGGATCCTGAATTAAACTTGACACCTGTCATATGTCTAGGAAATTGCCCATTTCATCTAGATTTCCCAGTTTTGTTGAGTATATGCTTTTGTAGTAGGATCTGATAAGATGGCGTTTTCAGTTTCCTCAGTTTCCATTGTTATGCCTCCCTTTTCATTTCTGATTTTTAATTTGGATACTGTCTCTGTGCCCTCTCGTTAGTATGGCTAAGGTTTTATCTATCCTGTTTATTTTCTCAAAGAACCAACTCTTGTTTTTTTGTTCTGTTTTGTTTTTGTTTTTTGTTTTTTGTTATTGTTCTTGTTTTGTTTTTGTCATTGTTTGTTTTTTGATTCTTTGTGTACTTCTCTTTGTCCCTACTTGGTTGGTTTCTTTTCCAAGTTTGATTATTTCCTGCCCTCTAATTCTCTTAGGTGTGTTTGTTTGTTTTTGATTTAGAGTTTACAGGTGTGCTGTCAAGCTGTTAGTGTATGCTCCCTTCAGTTTCTATTTGGAAGCACTTAAACCTATGTGTTGTCCTCTTAGCACTGCGTCAATTTTGTCCCATATGTTTTGATACGATGTGCCTTCATTTTCATTAATTTCTAAAATGTCTTTAATTTCTTTCTTTATTTCTTTCTTGACAAAGTTATCATTGAGTATAGTGTTACTCGTCTTCCATGTATATGTGGGCTTTCTGTTGTTTTTGTTGTTATTGAAGACCAGCCTTAGTCCTTGGAGATCTAACAGGATTCATGATATTATCTCAGTCTTCTTGTAACAGTTGATGGCAGTTTTCTGACTAATTGTATGGTCAGTTTTGGAGAAGGTACCATGATGTGCTGAGAAGAAGATACATTGTTGTTGTTGTCTTTTTTTTTTTTTTGATGAAATGTTCTCTAGATATATGTTAAATCCATTTTGTTCATTACTTTTGTTAGTTTCACTGTGTCTCTCTTCAGTTTCTTTTTTCATGATCTGTCTATTGCTGTGAGTGGAGTGTTGAAGTCTCCCCCATCATTGTGTGTGGTGCAATATGTGTTTTGAGCTTTATTAATATTTCTTTTATGATGTGGGAACCCTTGCATTTGGAGCATAGATGTACAGAATTGAGAGTTTATCTTGGTAGATTTTTCCTTTGAGGAGTATGAAGTGTCCTTACTTATCTTTTCAGATAACTTTTGGTTGAAAGACTATTTTATTGAAAATTAGAATGGGTACACCAACTTGTTTCTTGAGACCATTTGCTTGGAAATTTCTTTCCAGCCTTTTACTCTGAGGTAATGTCTGTCTTTGACAATGAGGTGTGTTTCCTGAATGTAGCAAAATGCTAGGTTCTGTTTATGTATCCAGTCTGTAATTCTATGTCTTTTTATTGGGAAATTGAGTCCATTGATGTTAAGAGATATTAAGGAAAAGTATTTGTTGCTTCCTGTCATTTTGTGTTGTTGGAGGTATAATTATGTTATCTTCTTTTGGGCTTACTGAAAGAAGATTACTTTCTTGCTTTTTCTAGGGTGTAGTTTCCCTCCTTGTGTTGGAGTTTTCCATCTATTGTCCTTTGCAGGGCCAGATTAGTGGAAAGATATTGTGTAAATTTGCTTTTTGTTATGGAATATCTTGGTTTCTCCACCAATAGTTATTGAGAGTTTTGCTGGGTATAGTAGACTTGGCTGTCAATTGTGTTCTTTTAGGGTTTATATGATATCTGCATGGATCATCTCTTTTATTGTCTCTGATGGAAAATCAGACACAATAACTCTGATAGGTCTGCCTTTATATGTTGCTTGATCTTTTTCCATTGGTGCTTTTAATATTCTTACTTTGTTTTGTGCATTTGGTATTTTGACTGTTGTGTGACAGGAAGAATTTCTTTTCTTATCTAGTTTATTTGGAGTTGTGTAGGCTTCTTGTATGTCAATGGGCATCTCCTTCTTTAGGTTGGGAAAATTTCTGCTATAATTTTCTTGAAGATATTTACTGCCCTTTAAGTTGGAAATCTTCACTCTCTTCTATGCCTATTATTCATAGATTTGGTCTTTTCATTTTGACCTGAATGTTTGATTTAGGAGCTTTTTACTTTTTGTATTTTCTTTGACTGTTGTGCCAATGTCTTCTAGAGTATCTTCTATGCCTGAGATTCTCTAACCTACA
>NW_021610925.1:0-8920 GCF_004785775.1 Grammomys surdaster | reverse complement strand
TTTTTTTTTTTTAGGTTTTTCGAGACAGGGTTTCTCTGTGTAGCCATGGCTGTCCTGGAACTCACTCTGTAGACCAGGCTGGCCTTGAACTCAGAAATCCATCTGTCTCTGCCTCCCAAAGTGCTGGGATTAAAGGCGTGAGCCACCATCGCCCAGCCAAATTTTTTCTTGTTAAGAAGCTGGATAGTCTTTCTTTTTACTTCAGCATCCTAAACGGACTCAGGCAATGACTTTTCCTGTCTAAGACATCAAAATTATTTCCTAAAGTCAAAATTCTTGGAGAATATAAATACTCCTTTATTTTTGTAATTTTAATCTTTGGAGTTGTAATATTTGTTTTATCATGTATTTTACTTAATGTTTTATACCATTTATAGTGAATCAAAGATATTTTGTTTCTTTATCAAAAAATAAAAATAAATTTAAATCCTCAATTCAAAAAAAAAAGACCTCAGAGACCTCTAGCCTTAGAAACTGATATGTGTACCACTTATATGTGTGAAAAATTGTTTATTTATGGGTCTTATCAATTAAAATTTTTTTTGAGAAAGCGATTTTACCTAGCCAAAGCATCTTTTATGTTGTTTTTGAAGTCATGGAGCTATCATACAATATTTTCTAAAAATCTGAACTTTTGAAAAGTAGCTTGTGGTGTAGACCGGTTGTATTTTAAATATAATCAAAAGACTGTTTGTTTCCAAAGCATAACAACTTAGAGTCCTTTGGGTTGATCCTTGTATGCCAGAGCTATTTATTTTTGTTTTACAAACAAGTATTTTAACATTTTATGAAATATACCCATTAATATATTCCTTAATAAGAAAGTTTTTCATTTTACTACCTTCCTATCTTTTTCAAAATATGCAAACTTTGCCTATATGTTTTATAATTAACAAAATTTTTGGAAGAAAAAAATTACCTAATACCTGTGGATATTTTCCTTGCATATATATCCATGTATCAAGTGCATACCTGGAGCCTACAGAGGCCAGAAGAGGGCAGTGGATTCCCTGGAACTGGAATTACAGATGTCTACGAAGTACCACACAGATGCTGGGAACTGGCCCTGGGAACTCTGTAAGAGCAGCCCACTGAGCTTAACCACTGGGCCATTGCTCCAACACAATTTACATTTTCTTAATGGTTAATTAGGTTGGGAGGCTTTTCATTGACTCTGTATGTATTCTCTTTAGAGAGAACTGTCCATTTAAATAGCCCTAACTAGCCTAGAACTCATTGTTGGCCAGGCTGTCCTGAAACTCCAAGATCCAACTGATCTGTCTCCTGGGTTCTCGATAATGGTTGTTAGGAGTGCTCCCATTTGTCTGTATATGACTCTGGTCTTAAATACATGATTTGCAAATCTTTCCTCTCATTCTACAAATGTCTTTTTACTTTGCTGATCATATCTTTTGATACAGCTTATGTATGTATGTACGTATGTATGTATGTATGTATGTATGTATGTACATATGTATGTATTATGGTTTTTCGAAACAGGGTTTCTCTGTGTAGCCTCAACTGTCCAGGAACTCGCTCTGTAGACCAAATTGGTCTTGAGCTCACAGAGCTCTGCCTGCCTCTACCTTCCAAGTGCTGGGATTAAAGAAGTGCACTACTACCGCACCCGGCACAACGAAGTTTTTCATTTTAATGAAGTGCAGTTAGTATCTGTTTTCTTTTTTTGTGTCTCGTGCCTTTGTTGTCATTTCTAAGAAGTTGTTGTCAAGCCAGGTGGTGGTGGTGCACGCCTTTAATCCCAGTACTTGGGAGGCAGAGGCAGGCGGATTTCTGAGAGTTTGAGGCCAGCCTGGTCTACAGAGTGAGTTCCAGGACAGCCAGGGCTACACAGAGAAACCCTATCTCAAAAAACGAAAAACAACTTGGGGTATTTTTGATGGGGACTATTGATTCAGCTGTACCCCTAGGGCGTTGTACGGATCCCATCACCTGGAAGGGGGACTCACCCATCTGGGTGGATCAGTGGTCCCTAGCCACTGAAAAATTACAAGCTGCTCAGTTGCTAGTGAAAAATCAATTTGAAAAAATTCAAAAGGGGAAGGGTACCCTACCAAGGGATCCCCCAGAAACTTTAAATTTTGTAACTTTGGATTCTGAAGGAAAATCTGCTGCAGATAGATTCTGGCATCCTAATACCAAAAAGAATTTTGCAACAGTCCTCTGGAAAGACCCATTAACTAGAACCTGGAATGGGCCAGATCCAGTGTTTATCTGGGGAAGAAGTTCTGTCTGCATATATTCCCAAATGGCAGATGCCGCACGCTGGCTGCCAGAGAGACTGATCAAACAAATAGACAACAATAGCAAATCCAGGGAGGAGAAACCCCCTGAGAAGCATATTTTTTCTTTACAGGAAACATGAAGATGCTTCACAATTATCTTCAAACTGGAGTAGATCAACCAGCATACCTGACTTGGAAAGTTCTCAGTGCAGAAGAAGACATCACCACCCACACCTCCAGGGTGGCTCTATTAGACTCTTGGTTCCCTGATTTATGATTTAGTGGGGTACGTTGTTTAAACCTAAGAGAGAACCCATTACCACAGTTACTATAGTTGTTTTTTGGGGTTAGGATTGACTGGGGTAGGGATGGAGATTTCCTTACTTGTTTTGTTAAGATTAAAGCTATGATCAGTTCTGTACTTCTATAGATTTAGATTTAGAAAGAATGGAATCTGCTATATCTCATTTATAAAATTCATTATCCTTCTTAGCTGAAATAGTGCTACAGAACAGAATAGGCTTCTACTTTGTACTCCACCAACAGAGGGAGTTGTGTGCTGCCCTTAAAAAAGAGTGTTGCTTTTATAACGACCATTCAGGCATTGTTAAGTCTCTTGTCTCTCAGGTTCATGCTGTTCAACAAACTGATGGCTTTTGTATGACAACAGATAAACGCTATTCAGATGAAACCCATACAGGTTCATTATTACAGGCTGGAAGTAGGGGACTCTAAAGCCTCTGTCATCGAGACTTAGGAGGATTAACCCCTAACTGACACGCTAAGCTGGATAGTCAATGACGGGTAAGAGAACACCTCAAGACCCTTCCCCCTAACTGGGAGGCCTCACCTCACCATCCTAAGATAAGAGCTCAACCAATGGCTGTTGAGTATCCAAAGACGGGAAAGGGAGGCTGGGGTCCTTTGTTCTGACCTAAGGCAGGCACGATTTCTGTAAGTTTTCCCAGCCTTCCCTTTTGAAAAACATTTAAAAAGGGAGACATGTTGGGAGCTGACTCCTGGCAGAAAGCGGCTATCATCTTTGCTGCCATCTCCAGCCATATACCCTGACAAGAGACTTGTTTTCAACAGCCCACAACAGCTAAGCACACTCTGATAAACATCTTATTTTCTCATATAGCTTGTTTTGTTGTTTAGTCCCCCCTAGCTGCAAGGTGCACGTGGTAAAGTGTCTTCAGCTGATTCCCCTGCTTATACTTATATATACCCATGATTTCCTTTCAATAAACGGGACTTGAACAGACTCTCTGTCTTGTCTCCATTCTTCGCATCTCTTGGCCCTCCATCCCCACTCTCTCTTGCTAGATCCTGACCGGCGGAATGGAGCAGCAGAATGGGCCGGGGCAAAGTCGCCCCCAAACGTGCAGCAGAACAGGTCAATACAGTCCTGGTTTGGGTATCAAGTGCCCCTCAGAAGGGCTCATATATTGCAGGCTTGGTCCCTAGGTAGTGGTACTAATTTGGGAACATTTGGAAACTTTAGGCAGCGAGACCTCTAGCTGGAAGAAGTAGGTTACTGGGGGGCAGGCCTTTGAAAGCTCCTCCTCCTCCATCCTCTATCCTGCTGTTCCCATCTGCCATGGGGTGAACAGCTTTTGTACATCCTCCACTGTCAGCATGGTCAGCCTCACCACAGGTCCAGAACCTAAGAGGCAAGGACTCGGCCTGGGACCTCTGAAACCATGAGCCAAATGTGTGTCCTGACGTTGCTCCTTGGGTATTTTGATTACGGACAGCTACAATAAGCTAATCAATACCTCTATTCTCCAATCTAGACAGACATCCAAGCTGATGCCTACCCCAATGGATGCAGGTGCAGTAAACTGAACCACAAAGGGGACCAGGACAGAGGGGCTGTGTGTCCCTGCCCACACACAGAAATTCTAATACTTACCAGTCTAGACAAAGCTTTGGATCCCGCATAGATTATACCCACAAACAGCACTGAAGCAGGAAGCCACGTCAAAACATCAGATCTAAAAAGAGGAGGAGAAATCATAATGGCTTTGCTACTTCATGTTTGAAAAGACCTCACCCCCACCCTCAGAGGCACAGGCTCCTTCCACCAAGGTTGTCTAAATATCCTTGGGGGGTGTGACAAGTGACAGGTACTCTTTATGGGCAGAGAGAACAACACAAGAAATGAAGCCATTCAACACACTGCTCTGTCATGTGACATCTACTTAGCATTCAGGAACACCTCAAACTGAAAGAGGATAGGCCTTGCTGCTGCTCAGGGAAAGGATGCAGCTGATTTTCTTCAGTGGTGGTAGATCATTAATTTTCAAGTATACCAATAGTTTCGTTTTGTTTTAAGACTGTTTACCTAAGATGTTTCAAACAGCTCCACAGAATTACAACTTTGAACCAAACATCTAGAAAAAAAGGTTTTTCTTTCTTATTTTTTTTGGGGGGGGGGGTTCGAGACAGGGTTTCTCTGTGTAGCCCTGGCTGTTCTGGAACTCACTCTGTAGACGAGGCTGGCCTCGAACTCAGAAATCTGCCTGCCTCTGCCTCCCAAGTGCAGGGATTAAAGGCGTGTGCCACCACTGCCCGGCAGAAAAAAAAGGTTTTTAAATAACAAATCCTAGAACTTCAACAGGGTGGTCATACTCTGGCTTCTTCCCACTTTAACCTAGGATTTTAGAGAGCTCCAAGGGCTTTTAAAAGCACACTTTCTTTGGCTCAGGTTGGCCATACTAGGATCTGACTTTTTATTATAGTCTAGAATCTTGTTCTCCTCAAAATTAATAAATAAGCTATGTGTGGTGGGCACACACCTTTAATGCCAAGCACTTGAGAGGGAGAGACAGGCAGATCTTTATGAGTTGGAGGCCAGCCTGATCTATATAATGTTCCAGGACAGCCAGAACTACATACTGAAATCTCATCTCAAAAAACCAAAAACAAAAACAAAAAACTCCCATAAACAAACAAGCAAACAAGAGATGAGCTGGACTCAGGGTGTGTTTCAGGAGGCTGCCACTTGTTTCCTCTCACTGAGATTGTAAGTGATATCTCTCTACTACCTGAGGTTCCCAGCCCCAAAACTAATAAAAATAAGTAAAGCTGTCTGAGCAGTAGACAACATGACCATCCCGCAGCGCTCAGTGAACACTGCTGGGGCAGTGGCATACTCAGAGTCCTTCCTTCTACTGCCCAGGACAGGCACTCTATCCATGATCGGACTCAGACCTAGCACAGCAATGTTCCCAGGCTCCAGGATGGCCTCTAAATCTTACTGACTATACCACTTACTTCAGCAAATGCTTATAGCAACTTACAAAGCTCTAGGGTTCACTGTGAACAGCGGCCTCGCAGAACTTAGTAAGTACACGCAGCCAATCAGGCGTCATATTACATGTTCTCCATGCTACTTTTTTGTAACATATGGCCATATGTTTTGTATGTTGGAATACGGTGTGTACAGTGCTCACAGAGGTCAGAAGAGGGCATCACAGAAGACTGGAGTTACAGAAGGTTGTGAGTGGACATGTGAGTGTTGGAAACCCAATTCAGGTGCTCTGGACCAGTAGCCAGTGTGCCTAACCTCTGAGCCTTTCCAGCCCCATGCTACATTGCTTAAAATCCACACAATAAGGACTATGGAGAAGGCTCAGTTCACAAACTACCTGATATACAAACATGAGGATCTGAGTAGGGTCCCTGGTACCCATGGAGAATCTGGGTGTGGTAGTGCACACCTGTAATCCCAGCACTGGGGTGACAGGAGGACCCTTGGGGCTTGATAGCCAGTCTAGCTAAATCTGAGAGAGTCCTATCTCAAAGAAATAAAGGTAGACAGTGATTGAAGAAGACACCCAATGCCAACCTCTGGCCTTGTGCACATATACACAAATAAAAAAAAATCCACAACAATCTCATGAAGACGTCTGACTTAACAGTGGTTAACACTGTCAACTGAACGCTTTTCGGTTGTAGGACAGGTAAAACCATCCCCATCTGTCCATTCTACTTGGTATTTTCAGTACAGTCAGGTCAATTACACAGATATCCACGAGGAAGTTCTCCCCTCTCAGACACTGAAAAGCATCCTAGTGGGACACTGTAGAAAGGCTCTCTCACCTTGCCACTGCACGAAGTATGTGATGGCTTTTCTTCTTGATTTTCATAGGGGATCACAGTTAAGAAAGTGCATAAATCTCAGAAGAGTTTTTGAACTTTGGACTGTTTAACATTGTTGAGACTGTGACTGTAGGGAATTTTGAGTTAGACTGAATACATTTCTGCATTATGATATGGCTACAAGCCTATGGAGCCAGGGAGTGGAATGTGACGGTTTGAATGAAAATGGCCCCCACAGGCTCTTAGGAAGTGGTGCTACTAGGAGCTGTGTCCTTGTTGGAGAAAGTATGGCTCTGGGATGGGGCTCTGAGGCTTCTGATGCTAAAGCCAAGCCCAGTGTCACTCTCTCTTCCTGCTGCCTTCCAATCCAGATGTAGAACTCTCAGCTACTTATCCAGAATGATGTGTGCCTGCATGCCATCATGCTGCCTGTCATGATGAGCAAACCTCTAAACATGTAAGCCAGCCACAATTAAATGTTTTCCTGTAAGAGTTGACAAAGTCATGGTAACTCTTCACAACAATAAAACCCACCTTAGTACGACACCTTAGTCCCAGTATCAGTGCCTTCTCAAGATAGTCTAGACCAACCTACAGTATTCTCTATGTTTAGTTTATGTATATTGAATATTTTGTTTGCCTTTGGTTTTGTTTGGAGACAGGGTCTCACGTAGCCCTCAATGGCCTTGAACTTACTGTTTAGCCAAGGCTGACTTTGAATTCCTGGTCCTCCTACATTCACCTCTCAAGCCTCAGTGTTGTAGGCATGCCCACCATGCCTTGTTTGAATTTTCTACTTTCAGAACAATATACAAATATGGGGTATCCTAGAGAACAACAGAGCCTTTCTTGGGGAGCTAGGGCTCTGGAAAACTCCATGGTCACTGTGGTGGTTTAATAAGAATGGCCTCCATAAACTCACGTATTTGAATGGTTAGGGAGTGAGTGGTACTATTTGAAAGGGTTAGGGGGTGTTGCCTTATTGGGGTAAGAGTGGAGTTGTTGAAGGAAATGTCAATGGGGTGAATATTGAGGTTTCAAAGGTCCAGTGTCTGTCTGTCTCTCTCTCTCTCTCTCTCTCTCTCTCTCTCTCTCTCTCTCTCTCTCTCTCCCTGCTGCCTAAGGATCTGGCAACAGAACACAAACCCACAGAAGCCATGTTCCAGAAGTGCAGTCCTCAAGGCAAGCCAGTAGCTGGTTTGGCTGCAGCAGGCCCAAGGCTGTGGAATATAAGGTCAGGGAAGTCCCAGACCTCTGCACTAGAGTTCCTCTTAAACAAACAAAGGAAATGCCCGCTGAATTACAGACTGGGGAAATAAGTGTCTGCACTGGCTGAGGATGTGAGGACAAGAAAACAGCATGGTGTAGGCCTATCCCTGCTCTGAAACACAAAGGCAAACTTCAACCGGATACACTGGAGACTCCTGGGATCTGTGATGGGGAGGCTGAGTGAGCATTTTGTTCCAAACATCTAGACCTGGAACCCAGCACAGGACATTGTGGCTTATAATGACCCCACATTGGCCAGCCATCCCACCTGGGGCTAACAGGAAAAGGCAGTAGGTGCCCATGAGACAATGTTTTCCCCACAGCCTAAGGGGTGCAGGCATTTTCCTTGGACCTTTCGACACGCTGGGAAGAAGAGGTTAGGAAACTGGCCTGACTTCTGAAAGAGACACTCATGTGTCTCATTTCAGCTGTCAGACTCTTCAAATAATGGACTCCTCCAAAAACCTGAATTACCCCAGGAGTCTGGAAAAGAGAATGCCTAGGCCAGCCAGATAAGACACTTTCCTACCAGAAAGAGAGGAACAACCTGTTAGGTGACCTTATATCTGACTTGATAGGTCAATGGTGGGAAGGTTTACACACTGCCAGGATCACAACTCTGGCAGTGCAGTAAGTGTAACCTGAGGACCCTGAAGAAGATCTTGGTGGGGAGCATGGCTCCTTTGTCACTCTTTGTCACTCCTCCCAGTATGATCACAGGGACTCCTTTTTCTACTTTTCACTATTAATTTAGCTATTTTAACTGCATTGTTGCAGACAGACAGCGAAACCTGGTTTATCGGAGCACAGACTGTGATCCTAAATCCGTAACAGTGGCTGTGGAGACACCTGGCTGCTCTGAGCATGGAGAACCTGCCATCCTGGACCACACTTTAACATTAAGAAAAACACTGTAAGCCTAGTGTGACACAAAGCTATAATCCCAGCACTCAGGAGGCAGAGGCAGGTCTCTGAGTTCATAGCCTGATCTACAAAGCAAGTTCCAGGACAGCCAGGGCTGTTAGTATTCTGTCTAAACTCCACCTCCACAGTTATCTGGCAACACCCAGGTATGCTCCTGGCAATAGCCAGGTAGGCGTGCCCACTTTAAAAGGGGCTGCTTGCCTCCTCCTCTCTTACTCTCTTACTCTCTTGCCTCTAGCTTCTCTCTGTCCCCTCCACCCTTCCCCCCTTCCCTTCCCCCTCTCTCCATGTGGTTATGGCCGGCCTCCACTTACTTCTCTCTCCTCTCCTCCCCTCCCCTCCCCTCCCCTCCCCTCCCCTCCTCTCCCCTCCCCTCC
>NW_021610924.1:0-2645 GCF_004785775.1 Grammomys surdaster | reverse complement strand
GGATGCTACAGCAGGAGGGTGGGGCTCAGAGGAACACAGGTTAGGAGGTGGTGTGGGAGTCATGGGAGCAGAATGGCTATTGATTTGGAGGCCCAGGGTACATTCATCTAGAGAAACTGTGCTGTTATTGATTCTACCAGTCCTCATGGTTATAGTCGATCTATTTATTGATTAATTCAATTAGTAAAGTTTCTGGATGACCTATGGTGTGTTGGACTACAGTCTAGCATATGACATACTGGGGAGCACATTTAGCCAGGCCCATTGCTTTTCATGTCCTTTTTTGTTGTTTTGTGTTAGAGTTGACAATAGTTGCCTCAGAGGTGGGGTCGCACCCAAAGCTAAAAGTAGTTACTCTCGGTGTGTACCTTTTGGTGTGGTGGAAAACTAGGAAGTTGGAATAGAGTGAGTAGAAGGTAAAGAGGAAGGGTCAGAGGGCCTTTGGGAAATTTGGAAGGCAGATCTGTTAAGACTCTTCATAAGTTACTTGAGATTATTGGGACATCTAAGAGCACAGAAGTGCATAGTTGGACTTAAGTTTCCACATTATGAATCAACTCAAGGAGGCTGAGGGTGGTGGTGAGTTTGGGGCCAGCCTTGTCTATATAGTGAGATCCAGGCCAGCTAGACTCTGTCTCAAATTAGTCAACTAACCCAACCAACCAACCCAAAAACCTACTAGGAGAAGAGAATAGTTAAGTCATTGTATTTACGTCTGATTTGGTCTTGAAGTCTTAGAGGAATGACTGAATCTTATGATTTCTTTTGCTGTGAAGAGACACCATGACCACGGCAACTCTTATAAAGGAAAATATTTAATTGGGGCTAGCCTACAGTTCAGAGGTCCAGTCCATTATCATGGAATGAACATGGCAGCATAGAGGCAGATGTGGTGCTGGAGAGGTAGCTGAGAGTTCTACATCCAGATTGGGAGGCAGCAGGAAGAGAGAGACACTGGGCCTAGTTTGAGCATTTTAAATCCAGAGCCCACCCCCAAAGATACACTTTCTGCAACAAGGCCATACCTCCAAGGTCTCTCTCAAGTGGCACTACTTCCTAATGACCACACATTCAAATATATGAGCCTATGGGGCTGTTCATATTCAAACCACGACAGGCTGTATCGTCATAATTCTTTTTCTTATTGTTATATTGTTTGATATAAACAAAAGGAGAAGGAACTTATTTTGCTCATATGTTCACAATGGGGTCATTTGGCCTCCTGTGCTCTTGGACAGAGCATCATGGCCATAGGAGCATGTGCAGAGGCGGCTCCTGTCTTGGTGGATAGGAAGCGAGAGTGAGAGATTGGCCAGGATCATTCTAACCTTCAAAGCCTTACTCTTTCCAACTAGGCTCCATCTCTTTACTTTTCTAGAACCTCCCAAAATAATTGCCCATGGCTGGGGCCCAGGTGTTTGACACATGAGCCTTTAGGGGAACATTTCTTATTAAAATCCTAGGTGTGGTCCACCTTTGACCTGATAGGTATCCAAGAGAGTTGGAGACGGTTGGTAATCATTAAGCTTGGCCTTGGGTTAAGCTCTAACAATCTAGCTTCCATCTCCCTCTTGCACTAGCAGCATGTATCAATAAGCAAGTGAACTATCAAGTGGAGTGAGTGTCTGTGTACCTTGGAATGAAGGTAAAGAAGAATCTTTGCTATCTTGAGCTTTCAAGTAAAATCACCCACTATCTTTTTTTTTTTTTCAAATTCAATTTATTGTATGTATGTGAGTACACTGTTGCTGTCTTCAGACACACCAGAAGAGGGCATCAGCTCCCACTGCAGATGGTTGTGAGCCACTGTGTGGTTGCTGGAACTCAGGACCTCTGAAAGAGCTTAACATCTTAACTGCTGAGCCATCGCGCCAGCCCCAATCACTGTGGGGCTGTGGGAATCCTGGGATGTTTGTCCACGCCCCCAGAACCCAGAGACCTAACATACAGCCTCCATGCTAGGTCATGTAAGGCACGAGACTAACAGGTCTCTGCCTCAAGATTTATGTATTACCTAAGAGCCCTGCCCCTCCCCTCACTTCCAATATAAGCAAACCCCTTCTGGCATTTTTTTGGAGAGCATGCCACCACCTAAAATCACTTTCATGTCAATAAATGTCTTCAGGTCCATGTGACTCTTGAAATTCTGGACTCACTGTATAAGTCAAAACTCACGTGGGGCTGGAGGGTAGGAAGCCTTTCTCTCTGCTGTAACCGGTTAGGTTCGAGGGACTACATCGACTCCGCCCAGCGCAACTGAATAGCGCATCTCGGGATGGCCTCTGTGCTCTGGCTCACAGGCGCGACCCGCCCCATTTCTCGCCTGGCGAGCAGCATTTCTGCGCCCCTGTTCCTGGGACCCTGCCATCACCAAGGCGCTTGGCTTGACCTGGTGGCCGTCGGGTTCGCCAGAGGTCTGCGCTGTTGAGTCCCGCCAGGAAGGGCTGTAGCCCCCGACAAACGCGCCCTTCGCCCTCCCCTGCATAGGCTTGCGACCGCCCTGCCGCCTGCAACCCCCGGGCACGAGCATTGACCCGCAAATCACCCATGATCTTATTCACAGATGTACTCTTACAGCTGAGTTGGTGGTTCAGTGGACCATAGGGTGGGATCTAGCAACCTGCTTTTTGAAATGGCACAAAGGC
>NW_021610923.1:0-2520 GCF_004785775.1 Grammomys surdaster | reverse complement strand
GTGTACACACACACACACACACACACACACACATATATATATATATATATATATATATATATATATATATATATATCATACTATACTTTTAACATACATATCTTCTCCAGAATTTCTTGATGGAAAAGAAATAAAAAGTCTGGAAAGACAATTCCTAATGAATTGGAAAGCATCCAAAGATGCCAAGAAAATCAGCAAGAAAAGGAGGAGCAGAAGTGAGGATGCAAGCAACTCCTACATAAGTAAGTGCTCTTTATCTGTCACCACTTCCAGCAAAGGGAGCAGTGTAACAAAAGTGACAAAACCCAAGCAGGAAGTGGTCTTTCAACTTCATAGACTTCAAAAGTTTTTTTTGTTTTGTTTTTCTTTTTTTGTAATCCACAGACAACTAAAGCCTGCAATGTTTAAAGTTAACCATTTAATTTTCTCAAAGGAACCCTTATTAATCCCTTTATAACTACTGTGCACAAAACTAATTAACAAAAGTTAGTTATGTAAAAACACCCACATGCAGGCAAAACACATACACATACAATAAAAATAAGTAAAGCTTTTTTTTTTTAAATTGCTGTCTCGAAAAACCACAAAAAAAAAAAAAATTGCATGTGAAAGTAAGATGAGATAATCAGGAGTTCAGGACCAGCCTTGGCTACATGAAACCTTGTCTCAAGCAAAACAAAAGCCCCAGGGGTTAGCAATGATGGAGGACATGAGAGTTACTTCCTTATCTCTGGGGTCAGGAATAAGGGGGAAGAATTTATAATGTCAAATATAAGCTCATAATGCCAAATTGTTGAGCCTGTGGTTGCTCCACCGATGTGTTTAGGCAAAGCATGCAAGTAGAGGGGTTTGCTGGAGGCTTCTTGGTAAACTCAAGGCTAAGCAAAGGAAACAAGGGAAGGAGCCAGGGCAAGTTAAAGCCCCTGAGGACATGTCCCTAGTGACCTGCTCCCTCCTCCTTACCATCCCCTCAGTCCTGTCAGATCACAAATCCACTCATCATTAGCCCAGAGACCTCAGCATCTAATTGTCCCTGTAAGTACCTTCACAGATGTGTGCTTCTCCCATCCTCCAGCCATGTCTATTTTAGCGTCTGTGTGTCTGCACATATATGCATGCAAGTGCCCACAGAGTCCACAAGAGAGTTAAATCTCTGGGAGATAGAGTTATAGACATTTGTTGTGACCCGCACAATCGTCTCGCCAGCAAGACGCATGCGGACACCAGGATCCTTCCACAGCAAACATTTATTGTTAATGAAAGAGGAAGACCCCGGGCCCCGAAAAGGCACTGCTTGGAGCGGTGTGTTCATTTCTGATTGGCTGCTTACTCGTTGCCCGGCAAAACGCCCCGGGATGGGCTGTGACTTGGCACGCGCTCACTTCCCGCACATGCGCAACAGCTTGTTTATCGGGATGGGCAGCGGATGTCAGCGCCATCTTGTAATGGTGATTGGTCTCACCGCCAGCACTACCGCGGTAGCGGCTTCCTACAATTTGTGAGTTGCCCAGTGTAGATCCTGGGATTCAGACTCTACTCTTTAAGGTCAAGAAACAAGTGTTCTTACCAACTGAGACATCTCTGTCACCCCTGCCCACCAAAGCATTTGACAAACAAAATCAGCCTACTGATTTTGAGAACAAAGAGAAGCAATTGTTATACATTGTAATTTTTAATGTTTATATATACATATTTGAAAGCTTTCTAAATTTGTAGCTCTATACAGGGAATTAAAGTAAAATTATATAGATTGTAGCCTCTTCGATGATCTTACAATTAAAAAGTAATCTTGAATATAGCGATGTAAATAAAAGCTGGAAATATAATCAAGTGCTTCAATAAGATCCAAAATGATTACTTTTTGTTTGTTTTTTGAGACAGGGTTTCTATGTGTAGCCCTGGCTGTCCTGGAACTTACTGTGTAGATCCGCCTGCCTCTGCCTCCCAAGTGCTGGGATTAAAGGTGTGCGCCACCACTGCCCGGCCCATTTTTTTTTAAAAAAAGAGTTTTCACAGCACATGGAAGATTAATATATTGATTTAATAAATATTTTCAGGGTAGCTCAGGGTGAGACCATGAGTTTAATCTTAATACTCAGGAAAAATAATTAAGCATGTTGGATACTGGGCAGTGGGGTTTTGTAAGAAATTTTAATCCACCAACAAGGCTACTCTGGCAAGGGATCACAGCCAAAGACCTTCTAGGTCTGTGTGGTCCTCCTGGAATATAGACATGCCACATACCTTTAATCTCTCTGGCTGGAATACAGACGCGTCCTTAGTACACACCTTTAATCCCAAACCATGTAGGTAAGGTTAGTTTGTAAAAGAAAGCAGCCATGCTTGAAAATGACATCTAATTGAGGGGCAGAAAGAGTGACAAATCAGAAAAAGATAGAATGAGTCAGAAATAGGATATGTCCAATTCACAAGAACAGACAGGAAAGAGAGTCAGTCGACTTAAAAGAGCATCGAGAGAGAGAGAGAGAGAGAGAGAGAGAGAGAGAGAGAGAGAGAGAG
>NW_021610922.1:0-2034 GCF_004785775.1 Grammomys surdaster | reverse complement strand
CAGCACACTGCACCTGCAGTCAGGAAGCAGGGCACGTAGCACCAGATTTCTTTCACTCAGCCCAGGCCCTAGACCTTGGACTGGTGCTGCTCAGACCTAAGGTGAGTGAGTCTTCCCTCCTCAGTTAACCTAATCTTTCACAGACATCCCCAGAGCCTAACAATGAGCATACCCCTACAGACAAGCCCCAAAGCTAACCAGATCTACATCATCCCTCCAGAACAGTTTGTCTCCTAGGTGATTCTACTGGGGGGTGGGGGGAGGCAGTGAGACCCCATGCTTAAAATTATTATCCTGAAGAATGCTATTATTTGGAGTCCTGTTGTATGGTTGTCTTTATCCTAATCTTGGAGAGGTGAGTGTGCATGCGTGTTTGTGATTTGGGTACAGACATGTATGCAAATGTCCTGCTCATGCCCATCTGAGTATATGAAGAGTCCCACAGCTGACAGCTGGGCATCTTCCTAATGCCCTCCCATCTTATCCATTGAGACAGGGTCTCTCAGTGAACCCAAAGTTCAATAAGATGCCTAGTCTAGCTAGCCAGCTTGTTCTTGGTTCTCCTGTCTCTTCCTTTTTTTCTACAGGTGAGGGAGTTTATTTAGGGTAGAAAGAGAAATGGGAGAAGATGGTGGAGAAAGAGGAGAGAGACAGGAGAGAAGTGGAGGCCGGCTATGACCACGTGGAGAGAGGGGGAAGGAAAGGGGGGAAGGACAAGGGGACAGAGAGAAGCTAGAGGCAAGAGAATAAGTTTTGTTGTTGTTGTTGATTTTGATTTTTTTTTCCTTTGGTTTTTCGAGACAGGGTTTCTCTGTGCAGCCCTGGCTGTCCTGGAACTCACTCGGTAGACCAGGCTGGCCTCAAACTCAGAAATCCACCTGCCTCTGCCTCCCAAGTGCTGGGATTAAAGGCATGCGCCACCACCGCCCAGCTCTCCTGTCTCTACCTTCTGAGCACTCGAACTACAAGTGGGCCAGCACCCCAACTCTGCATGTCTGTGAGTGCTGGGGCTCTCAACTCCAGTTTTCAAATTTCCATAGCAAGGGCTTTAGCCACTGAGCCATCTCCTAGCCCCCCTAAGAGATGCCAGACCCCGTCAGGAGGACAGCATTTGCCATCACACCTGGTTTCAACAATTAAGTTCTAGTTAACTAGGATCATCTATGTAAGTATTGGAGTGGACGTGTCCAGGGAGCCTGGGGGTCAGCAGTGAGCACCCAACTGAAGGTGTCCCTGCTCTTGAAAGCTACCAGTAGCAAAAAACCTCGGCTGTGTCTTGCCCAGATGCTTTCTATCTTCTGAGCTCACATTACTTCTGCCCCCTTTGCCACACTGTTGCTTGAAGAATGGACTGGGAGGACAGTAAGGCCTCACAGGAAGTCTGCATGAGGAGTACTCATAACTGTTGGCTCCCTTACCTGATAAAATGGAATAAATCCCCTGTGCTGGCTGGTCTTCTCTGTTGACTTGACACAAGCTAGAATCATCACAGAGGAAGGATCCTCAGTTGAGGAAATGCCTCATGAGATCCTGATGTTTAGGCATTTTCTCAATTAGTGATCAATGGGAGAGGGCCAACTGTGGGCTGTGCTAGCCCTGGGCTGGTGGTCCTGGGTTCTATGAGAAACCAGGCTGAGCAAGCCATGAGGAGCACACCTCCATGACTTTTTGCATCAACTCTGGTCTACAGGTTTCTGCTCAGTTTAAATTCCTGTCCTGACTTACTTTATGATGAACAGCAATGTAGAAGTGTAAGCTAAATAAAATCTTTCCTTTCTAACTTGATTTTTGGTCATGATGTTTGTCACAGCAATAAAAACCCTAACTATGACATCAACCATATATAATTTTACTGTTACTTTATCATCTACATTGAGAAGATATGTATATCAATCTTTTTGTTTTGCTTTGTTTTCAAGACAGGATTTCTCTGAGTAGCCCTGGTGGTCCTAGAACTCAGAGACCCACCTGCCTCTGTCTCTCTGCCTCTCTGCCTCTCTGCCTCTCTCTCTCTCTCTCTCTCTCTCTCTCTCT
>NW_021610921.1:0-1348 GCF_004785775.1 Grammomys surdaster | reverse complement strand
GTGTCAGGAACTAAGTAAAGGCCATGTGGTACCCACTCAGAACCATGTACATCACATGTAAAGAAAACTCACCAGCTGTGTTGGCTCACAACTGCTACCCTACTGAGTAGAATGTTGAGGCAGGAGGATTGTTGCTAATTGGACTTTGAGATCACCTTAGCTAGGCTGAAAGGCTCTTCCTCAAGAATAAATTTAAAAAGCAGTATATAAAAAGCTACTATATTAAGGAATACATAAAACTCAGGGAGTCAGACTCGTTTAGTTAATGGGCTCTTGGCTATCAAGGCTGTCTCAATTTTTTTGGCTTTTCCAATAGGAACTATTTCAATCTAGTTAATGAAAAATGTCTTATACGGACTGGTGTCAAAACCATTGAAATCTCTCTGCTTCTTCCTGTGGTGTGATGTGGTTAAAGAGTGAAATGTAAACACTTTTTACTCTGTTTTCTTTGGTCTTTGTTTATTTTATATTAGGGTGTCTTTGTGTAGTGCAGGCTGTCTGTGAACTCTCCAGCGAGAGCATACAGTACTTGAACTATGAGAGATCAGCCTTTCTTTGCCTCACAAAATAGTAGTATTTAAGGCATATAACACAATAATATCTGCCAAAACTCATTCAGTGGTTATTGCATTATTGTAGGCATATATGTTTTCTCTGCTTATGTGTTAGCATGTACTACCCTCAGAAAGTAGAAGAGTGTGACGCGTGTGTAATCGTCTCGCCAGCAAGAACTTTCGCTGACACACATCAGGATCCTTCCATAGGAAAACGTTTATTCCAAAAAACAAAATGGTGGAAGACCCCCAGGCCCGGGAAAGCACTGCTTATATACCCTTAGAGTGGTGTATTCACCTCTGATTGGTTGCTTACTCATTGCGCGCCAAAATGCCGTGGGATGGGCTTTAACTTTGGCGGGCTTTTACCATGGCACGTGCGCAATTTACTTGTTTACTAGGAAGAAGTACGGATGCCAGCGCCATCTTGGAATGGCGAATTCTGCCAGTGCAAACGCGGCTTCTTACAGAAGAGAGTGACAGAGCTCCTACAATTGGAGTTGTAGATGATTATGAGCTGACATGTGGAAGCTAGGAATAGAACAATCCTCCTGTGGAAGAGCAGCTCTGAGCTGTTCCTACAGTCCCTAAACATTGCTGAATGCATCTCCTGCAATGATTTCATCAAAGGCAAAGCAGGTACAGAAATCAAATGAAATCATATAAAGATAGGTGAGAGAGAGAGAGTGAGAGAGAGAGAGAGAGAGAGAGAGAGAGAGAGAGAGAGAGACAGAGAGACAGAGAGACAGAGAGAGACAGAGAGACAGAGAAACAGAGACAGAGAGACACAGACA
>NW_021610920.1:0-1441 GCF_004785775.1 Grammomys surdaster | reverse complement strand
CACAATGATAACCCAGTCTCTGGTACCCACTTCTATGTTAGTTAAGGATTCATCACAGTGAAGAGACCCCATGAGGAAGACAACACTTATAGAGGATGACAGTCAATTTGGGCTGACTTACAACTTAAAGATTCCTTCTAATAACACCATGGCAGAAATTCGGACACCATTCAGGATGACATACTGCTAAAGGTGCCAAGGAAGGCATGTTATTCTCTTCCACAGGCTGCCAGCTGGATGGTTTTAACCAAGCTGTCCTGACCTGAGATTTTCAAGAATCCTCCATTGTGACACACTTCCTACGACAAAGCAACCCCATCCTCACTAAGGCCACATATCTGATTAGTGCTAAATTCATTTAGGCTAAGCACAGTGAAACAATCAAAACGATTCCCTGGCAGTAATATGTCTCTGCAAAATAAATGAGATTATGGGGGCTATACCAAGCCAAAAGACCTTTGAAATTGTCTAATACCAAAACATCCATAGTCTAGTCAAAACTCAACAAAGCTCAGAATCCTTAATGTCCTTTTGTCTTCCTGATTCTCTAAAATTGATTCCAGCATCAAATAAATGCTTAACATTACATCACATATGTACAACATCATAGGTTATATATAAACATTTCAAAACTTGACCGTGATGATACTCCTTCAAATGAAGCCAAAAATCCAACTGCAAAAAATTCAAATCCTGCATTGACTTTATTGATGTCCAGCTCTTTTCAGGTTTGCAAACTATAATCCACTTGTGCTGTATAAAACAAACTCTCACCTTTGTCTTGTGCTGGTTCCAATCCCTGATAGCTCCTTTCCTCAAAAGGCATCCGACAGGGTTCACTGAGGATCATCTGTGCTCTTACAAAAAGAGCTTGGGTTTCACCTTACAGCTCTAGTTTCTGTGTGACAATAAGCTCCTGCCAATAGTACTCCACTGTTGCTGCTCTTCCTTGTGGTCATCCCATTTTACTGGGCTCTCAAATACACCCAGTTCTTCTGCTAACACCAGGCAGCGCTTTCACCATGAGCCTCTCCTAGGCAGTCTTCAAGGTACCAATACTCAACTTCATTTTATAACCCCTTTCAGTCCTTGGACTTCAATAGACACTGAAGCAGCAATTTCTCCAATGGCCTTACCTAGCCACTCACAGGACAAGGCCTCAAATGCTCTTCAGGATCCCTTCATTCCTTCATTACCACCTGGAAGATTCTTACAAATTATCTGGCTGCCTTCAGGAGGGCTATCTCTGGAACACAGCTTCTTGGTGCTCTCATAAAATACTTCCAATATATTATACCTCAACGATGACAGTTTCTAAGTCACTGGCAATTTCTTAGCTCAAAATAACTTGATTCAGCTGTCCAAGTAAACTCTACTATTTTGGATTCTAAAGCCATAGCAACATGCCCAAAACTTCCAAGTTCTATCAGTTCCTGGTGCT
>NW_021610919.1:0-1119 GCF_004785775.1 Grammomys surdaster | reverse complement strand
CTATAGAACATACTGAACAAAGCTAATGTAAAAATACTCGAATTGCAGTGTATTCTTACTTCCAGAGCTAATGGCAAGTAGAAAAGAGCTGAAAACACCTAAATAATGTTACATGTGACATTTCAGTTAGGAAGTGTGTTTGGTTTAAAGCAGAAACACTTGTACCATCCAGCCATGTATCTTTCAGTGTTTCACATGGAATGTCCAAGTAACTTGCTATATTTCAGCAGAAAAGCACTATAGAACGTACTGAATAAAGCTGATGTAAAAAGACGCTAATTGCAGTGTATTCTTACTTCCAGAGCTAAATGCAAGTACAACAGAGCTGAAAACACATAAATCATGTACATGTGACATTTCAGTTAGGAAGTGTTTTTGGTTTAAAGCAGAAACACTTGTACCATCCAGCCATGTATCTTTCAGTGTTTCACATGGAATGTCCAAGGAAGTTGCTAGATTCCAGCAGAAAAGCACTATAGAGCATATTGAACAAAGCTAATGTAAAAATACGCGAATTGCAGTGTATTCTTACTTCCAGAGCTAAATGCAAGTACAACAGAGTTGAAAACACCGAAATCATGTTACACGTGACATTTCAGTTAGGAAGTGTGTTTGGTTTAAAGCAGAAACACTTGTACCATCCAGCCATGTATCTTTCAGTGTTTCACATGGAATGTCCAAGTAAGTTGCTATATTTCAGCAGAAAAACACTATAGAACGTACTGAATAAAGCTGATGTAAAAATACGCGAATTGCAGTGTATTCTTACTTCCAGAGCTAAATGCAAGTACAACAGAGCTGAAAACACATAAATCATATACATGTGACATTTCAGTTAGGAAGTGTTTTTGGTTTAAAGCAGAAACACTTGTACCATCCAGCCATGTATCTTTCAGTGTTTCCCATGGAATGTCCAAGGAAGTTGCTAGATTCCAGCAGAAAAGCACTATAGAACATATTGAACAAAGCTAATGTAAAAATACGCGAATTGCAGTGTATTCTTACTTCCAGAGCTAAATGCAAGTACAACAGAGTTGAAAACACCGAAATCATGTTACATGTGACATTTCAGTTAGGAAGTGTGTTTGGTTTAAAGCAGAAACACTTGTACCATCCAGC
>NW_021610918.1:0-2043 GCF_004785775.1 Grammomys surdaster | reverse complement strand
GAATAACTTTCTAGGGGTGTGAGTTTGAAGAGAGAGTATCTGACATCTGCCTTTTGTCAGGGAAGATAGGAAGATAGGTATATAGGTACAGACCCTGAAATTAGCTTTTGCTAAGAGCTAAAACTGGATAAAGGGTGTAGCCAATTGAACTAGCTTGCAGGCCCATACCAGTCTGGCAGTTGGCTTGCTTACAAGGTTCCCCTGTTCACAGCATCCTCATATGCCAACCCGGGAGACACTGAGGACAGAGATGTTGTTGTTGGCATATCTATTGTTTGAGACATTTGGGATGTGGGTATGGACACAGATCCTCCACTGGGCAAGAGACTCCATCCCCTGTCATGACATGTCAGACATGAAGAGTAACTCATCTTTAGATAAGGAGGGATTTTTCTGGTTTGTCTCAATGGCCGGAGATGGTCAAGCCTACACAGGCAGAGCTGGTAGGTCTACATAGTTGGAGGCAGAAACAGCAGACTTCTGGCAGAGTCTTAATTTCCCAGGTATCCTTGTCCCATAAAGAGCTAGGATGCAATTTACTCTGGGAGGATGGTGCACCGTCCAATGGAACTACTTGATCCTAGGGTCTCCCTGCCACACACTGTAAATTTAATTCACTTTACTCAAGCATTTAATTTTTGAAAATGGTTTATTTATTTTATGTATATGAGTACACTGTAGCTGTCTTCAGACATACCAGAAGGGGACATCGGATCCCATTATAGGTGGTTGTGAGCCACCCAGTGGTTGCTGGGAACTAAACTCTGGACCTCTGGAAGAGCAGTCAGTGCTCTTAATCGCTGAGCCATCTCTCCAGCCCGCATTTAATTTTTTTTTTTTAAAGATTTGTTTATTATATTTATTATGAGTACACTGTTGCTGTTTTCAGACACACCAGAAGAGGGCATCAGATCCTATTACAGATGGTTGTGAGCCACCATGTGGTTGCTGGGAATTGATCTAAGTACCTCTGGAAGAGTAATCAGTGCTCTTAACCGCTGAGCCATCTCTCCAGCCCCCGCATTTAATTTTTTTAAACAATTTTTTTACATAACTGATTTTGAAGATTAAACTTAAAGTTTACCTTAAATTAGTTTTGCTCCATTTGCTTTAGATTTAATTTTGACAACATATACAGAATATTATAAGATGGAAAATACAAATTGGTCTCTTCCTCCCAACTTGTTTCTGTAAGTGATTTGTACTTTTAGCGTGACTATGAACATAGTTCTGAGCACATTAAATAATCTCAGCATTTATAAGGTAACTGACCATTACTTGCATGTCTTTAATTATCCTTAACATTTTACAACAAGTTGTACCTTTTTTTTTTTTTTAAGATTTATTTATTTCACGTATGTGAGTACACTGTTGTTATCTTCAGACACACCAGAAGAGGGCATCAGATCCCATTACAGATGGTTGTGAGCCACCATGTGGTTGCTGGGAATTGAACTCAGGACCTCTGGAAGAGCAGTCCATGCTCTTAACTGCTGAACCATCCCTCCAGCCCAACTTGGTACCTTTTACAAAATTAGGATTTAGTAATTACATTCCCATTGAATTTGAGCCTTAAAAATTATAATTCTTGAATTAAAGATCCTTTAGTGGTGGCTGGAGAGATGACTCACTGGTTAAGAGCACTGGTTGCTCTTCCAGAGGTCCTGGGTTCAATTCCCAGCACTCACATGGCAGCTTACATGTCTGTAACTCTTGTTCCAAGGGATATGACACCCTCACACACATATAGATGCAACCAGATCACCAATGTACATAAAATAAAAATAAATTGTTAAAAAAAGACCCTTTAGTATCAAATCAAAACTTTAATATATATATATGTCAATATATATATTAAAGTTTTGATTATATATATTTATAGTATCATATATTATTTATATGATATATATTTATATCATATAAATATATATTTATCATATATAGTATCATATAGTTTTTCCTATATATATATATATCTTTTTTTTTTTTTTTTCAAAAAGATGTAGCCCTGGCTGTCCTGGAATTCACTCTGTAGACCAGGCT
>NW_021610917.1:0-3633 GCF_004785775.1 Grammomys surdaster | reverse complement strand
TTCCAAGGTTTGGGCCAATCAGAAGGACTTTTCCTCCTTGTTTATCATTTTCCATATTTAATTTGTACTCATTAAGGAAGAATTCCTCACCCAATGCTCTGAATCATTTGAAAGCATTCATTACTTCTCTGCTGATAAGTTACTTGAAGTTTTCCCAATAAATAGGGGTTCATTCCGTCAGCTTTATTGTAAGTCTGATGGTCATCTGGGCCTTTGTTAGTTTCTGACTGTATGGGAAGATCAAGATTACTGTGTTCTTGCAACTTTCTCCGAAATCTGTACTTAGAAATATAAATGTTAATGCATATTTGCTGTATTCACAATCATGGACTCAACACCTGTTTCCTTGTCTGTTTACTCATGGAGTCCAATTCCAAACTGGTTTTGGTGTGAACATCTACATAAATTCTTGTCCCTGTGTATTTGTGGCACAGTAATGGAGCTGTGTGATAGTGGTATCTGGAATAACATGTTTCATACCAGGGTACAACCAGGTGGGGATAAAGAGAAAGAACACTTTGAGAATAAGGAGGCATCAACGGTTGTGTGGTTAGCATCAGTCCTGCCTGTCTGTCCTGAGCAGGAAACCGTTTTAACCTCAGATCCAGACAAATAGGGGTGAGCAGGTGACTCCAGTGCACATCTGGCTGGCTGCAGTGTCAGCACTCTTAGACTGGTGATCTTTCCTTGATTTTCCTTCCCTCCACCCACATTTCTATTTCTATTCCCATCTCTCTGTCTGGTTTTTCTCCTTCGGTTTTTCTTTTCTTTTTATTCAATGGAAAAATTATGATTATTTGATAAGTACCCAATTTATTACCCATTTTATCTGTGAGGACTAAGGTGTGTCCCATCTCGATCTTTTTACTATTCATAATACAAAATGTAAGTTATTAATTTCTCACTTGAGAGAATAAAGAACAAGCACAGCCATACCAGTATTAAAGAAATGGAAATTAACCCTGTTTCTACAAACCATTTCCTGTCACCCATCCCCAAAGGCTGTTTCTTACTGCCATCCAGAGTCTGTCTTCCACTCTTGACATCACTTTTAACCTCTTTGCAAATCAAACTTAGTCTGTGTCTTTGTTTGTAGGTGATAGCCTTCGCCCTTATGACCTTATGAGTTTTTTACAGTTTGGGATTGTTCAAAGGCACCCTGCTACAAGTGTTTCTGTTTTAAGCACTATTTATTGCTGGATGTACAGAACTGGGTACCTGGAAACTTGCTTCTCATGAAAGGTTTGTACATTTCTTTGCAGGAGCCTAATCATTTTTCATTAGGTTTTTTTCTTGGATATTTTCTTTTTTTATTACATTACATGCATTTTAATTTAAAATGTTTTTGTTTCTTATGACGTATAGAAAATGATTAGTTTGTATTAGCATGCATTGGTATTACAAAATAGTGCATGTGATCACGACATTTTCCTGTATGCTTATAACATAGCTTCATCAAATTCACTCCTCACTGCCATCTCTTATGGCCCCATGTGGCTGCCTTCAAATCAGTTTCTCTTCCCAAATAGTCCTATTGTCCTTTTGTGTACCCACCCCTCCTTATATAAAGGAAACATAATATTTTGCTTTTTGAACCCAACTTACTTCACTTAATAAGATCTTAAAATTTCACCCATTTTTTAATCCTTTATATACACCATTTTGTATGTATACCTTCATCCACTGACAGGCATGCACCTGCTTCTTTCTTGTATGTACTACTTAGTAGTTTAGGTGGGTCATATGGTAGTTCTAATTTCATTTTTTTGAAAAAACCTAGAAACTAATTTCCAAACAGCTTGTGCTAATTTATATTACCATCAACAATGTGTAAAGTTTCATTTTCCCTGTATCCTCAACAACACTTGTTATTATTGGCTTTTTAAAATGACAACTGTTCTTGACAGGAATGATACAGAATTTCAGTGAACTTTTGGCTTGTATTGTCTGATGGCTAATGGTATTGAATGATTTTTTCATGTGTTCTTTTAATTATTTGTAGTTTTAAAAATGTCTTCAAATAATAATATGATCTTGTAATTGAATTACCTTTTCTTTTGATTTTAACATTTAAATCTCATACACACACAGACACACAGACACACAGACACACAGACACACAGACACACACACACACACACACAGACACACACACACATTGTTGGGAAGATTCCACTAGGGGAATGTATTCCAATGAGATGGTAGTGAATCTGGGGGTGAATAACAAGTCAGCATAGAACCTACTTTGCATGGTCCCAGGCTATCTCTGTTGATGGTTAGGCAGGTGATATGTCTGAAAGAGAACTCTGTCTATAAGAATTGTCTTTCAAGGTCAACGCATTCTTACCCAATGACATTACTTTTCTATTATACATCAGAAACATCAGCACTGGGGCTGTAGGCTCAGGTGTGTGAAGATAGAAAATCCATAGGTTACATTGTCCTTGGTAAATTGGACTCAGCAGCAATGTAGGTAGGAGTAAAGCCTAATTGTGCAAGGACAACTTGAAAGAACGAATGCCTTCAAGATTAGTAGAGTGTACAACAGTTTAATTGGGGACTTTGAAAAACAAGTATGTATCACTCAAAGCATATGTGGGTAGTCCATCATGGATGTTTAGCATGGGTGAGCCATACTTGTACCTGAGCAGGAGACAGAGACGAGACAACTTTACTGCATCTTCTAAGTCATCAGGAACATCATCGCACCTTTGACTTTGATCATGTGAGACGTCACTCACTATTGATATATTGCTTGATGTTAGAATGATTACAACATTGAAATTTTATTCCTCATATCAGTAAAATTGGAATAAAGATGTTAACAAGGAGGTGAATAAATTTCATATTGGTATGAATATGAAATGGTGCAGTAGGTATGGAAATAATTGTGGAGACTCTCCAAACATTCAAAAGGAAAAATACTATACAATCCAGTATCTGTACTTTGAGACATTCATTTGAGATAAGAATTTTGGGAAGACCTAAGGGCTATGTTTATGCCAGCCCTATTGATAATTGTATGACTCTTGAACTCAGCTTTTGTGGATCAAACACTGTGTCACACTGCTGATTGTTTACTCATACCTTCCACTGTGCTACAGTCGTTACTTTCAAGAGACTTTGAAAGTTATTTTGTTTATTATTTATATTTATATTGTTTCCCTGTATGAGTTTGTGTGCACTGTGTGTGTGTGTGTGTGTGTATGTGTGTACACATGCTGAAGACTAGTGAGGCCAGAAGGGAGAACTGGATCCCCAAACTCAGGTCCTCTGGAAGAAGCAAGTGCTCCTAACTGCTGAGCCATGTATTTAGCCTTCAGTTTTTAGAGGTTTCTTGTTGTTTGCTTTTGTTTATTTTTGGGAATCTTTAAGGACTAAGTATAGGATCATATCAGGTAGAATTTGGAGTATTTTCCTTTTTTATTTGTATGGTTTTTAGTTCTTATGTTTTCCTTATTGCTTTGTCTATGATTCCAAACACTATTTTTAATGAGAATAGGAAAAGTGGACATTTCTGCCTTGTTCCTGATTTTCATTTTACCTCATTTAGCATAATGCTCTGTTATTATTTACCTCATACTTATTCCTCTCTCTCTCTCTCTCTCTCTCTCTCTCTCTCTCTCTCTCTCT
>NW_021610916.1:0-1026 GCF_004785775.1 Grammomys surdaster | reverse complement strand
GTTCCCCCATCTGCAAATACTCTATCCCAAGGCCCACCCTGCTTCTATGAGAGTGCTAACCACTCCCTCCTTCCTGCCCTAGGAATCTTTTTTATGCTAGGGCATCATTCCTTCACAGGACCAATGGCCTCCTCTCCCACTGCTTCCAGATAAGGCAATCCTCTACTCCATGTATACTCTTCGGTTAGAGGTTTACTCCTTGGAGGCTCTGCTGAGTCTGGCTGGTTGATTTTGTTCTTCTTTCCATGGGTTTCCAACCCCCTTCTGCTACTTGAGTCCTTTTCATAAATCCTCAATTGTAGTACCCATGCTCAATCTGATGGTTGGCTGTAAGCATACACATCTTTATTGTTCAGGATCTGGCAGAGCTTCTCCGGAGACAACAATATCAGGCTCCTGTAAGCAAGCATTTTATGACATCAACAATACAGTCTGTGTATAGTGTCTCCATATGGAATGGATCTCCTTGGTTGGGCAGTCTCTGGATGACCTTTCCTTTAGTCTCTTCTTCACCCTTTGTCCCTGTATTTCCTCTTCTGGGTTAATATTTTTGAGATGGGTAGATGGTACAATTTTAAAATAAGATGTAGAAGGCTATTATCATTTGCTGTCGTTTGATATAGATCAGATTTAAGGTTCTTCTGAGGATACATGTAATGATTAAAAAAAGAAAAAAACATCTATTGAGACCACAAGTCCATGATAATGTATATTTTAACTAAAACTTCAGCAAACATTGATAGTTGAATCACTTACTATTCATTTAAATAACCCTTGTGATCCCTAATTGACCTTTTTTCAGAAAATCATGCTATATGTGGAAAGTATGGAAAGGACTCGATTCAAGACACACATCACATTATCCATGAGCATGAAAATATCCAAGAGAAGTCTTTTAAGTATAATGAGCTTAGCAATATTTTTCATGAATCTACCAAAACTACACTATATAAAACTATCCACAGTGATGCTTCTCTTCAATCCTCAAACCTAAAAAGACATAAAACTGACAACACTAAAGAAGTT
>NW_021610915.1:0-1112 GCF_004785775.1 Grammomys surdaster | reverse complement strand
AACTTTTGCTGTCCTGGAACTTGTTCCATTGACCATGATGGCATCAAGCTCAAGGACATACAGCTCCCTGTGCCTCTGAGATTAAAGACGTGAGCAACACCACCGAGGTGAGGTTGTCCATCATTTATGTAGTTACTAATTGTTTATACAATTTGTTTAATGTGTGCTCAGTGCTGTTGGTCTGTTTCCCTCTCCATCTCCCTCTGAATTGGCATTTCTCTTGCAAAGCTATATCCTACTCAGTGGGTTCAGAAGCGACATGTGCAATCCTCATAAAACAAGTTCCTTTTAAATGACAAAGTGATTAGATTATAACTTCTGTGTCAAAGAAATAAATGATGGTAGCACTAGAAATATATGATTATATTGTCTAGGAAGCATACCTTCATTTAGTGATGTCAGCATCATGCTTTGTATTGGACACATATTTTAGGATGCAATGAATTTTGATGATGTGCATATCAACTTCACTAAAGAAGAGTGGAATTTGCTGGATCCTTCCCAGAAGAATCTCTACAATGATGTGATGCTGGAAACCTACTGTAACCTCACTGATATAGGTAAGACTGTGAATTTTCTTTTGTTTTTCAAAATACGGGGACAAATATTTCTTGATTATTGATGACACTCTGTTATTTGAATTGGGAACATGGAAGATTAAGTAAAATAAATCATAGTCAGTGCTGTGAAAAGCCATAGTAAGTTGACGTTTGCCTAATTTCCAATACTATATCATTCATTTTCTCATACTGTGTTTTAGGGTACAATTGGGAAGACCACCATATTGAAACAGAATTTCAAAATTCTAGAAGGTAATGTTAATGTGCAAACTGAAACATATATGCCTCTGAGGCAATTTTAATATGTCCTGGAAACTGGAAAGTAAAGAACTATGTCAAATATCAGTCCTTTAAGTATAGCTATGATTAAAATATTCTCACAAAGCCATGGGCCTTAATGTCAGTTATCTGATTTGTGTTTGCAAGGTATTCCACTAAGGATGGAGACATAGAAACAATTCCTTAAGAGATGACTTTATTTGATTGGTAACTCCATTAGAGCTAAGCTGTGGAACTACCAATCTGATCAGTCTCATAATATTTAGATGTTGC
>NW_021610914.1:0-3885 GCF_004785775.1 Grammomys surdaster | reverse complement strand
TCCCTCCCTCCCTCTCTCTCTCTCTCTCTCTCTCTCTCTCTCTCTCTCTCTCTCTCTCTCTCTCTCGTTCTTGTTTTTGTTTTTTGAGACAGGGTTTCTCTGTGTAGCCCTGGCTGTCCTGGAACTCACTCTGTAGACCAGGCTAGCCTTGAACTCAGAAATCTGCCTGCCTCTGCCTCCCAAATGCTGGGATTAAAGGTGTGCACCACCACTGCCTGGCTTGACAGACTCTCTCAATAAACAAAGTAGAAAGCTTCTGAGGAGTGGCACCCAAGATTGTCCTCTGACTTCCACATGTACATGCAAACATGTGCATGAATATTTACACACATGTTCACCAACCCAAATGAACACACGTGCGCGTGCGCACACACACACACACACACACACACACACACATCCCTATTGAATTTCCTTACACCTCTGGGGGACAGTCACCAGGTTCAGTTGGATGGCCTTCCTGTGCTAGGCAGCATGCACTGGGATCATTCCATCTTTAAGTGGTAGCCGTCCTGGTATCCCTCCATTTGGGCTCTCCTCCTCGGGAGACTTGGGCCACTCCAAAGCGTGGTGGTCTTAACACACAGGAAGGAGACTAGAAAGGAATGACAGTTGTCCCAGATTTGATTAGAACACACAGAACACGGATTCAGGCTGTGTTGAAGTGGATAGGGCCCCATCTTCCATTGCAAGAATGTGACTGTTTTAAATTCATGACACAATATGAGGTAGATGGTCGGTACTTTACCTTATCTCTATACTTCGGAAGAGATATAAGCAACAGATACAAGATGTGACCAAGGAGCCTTGAGCATCCAAGCACATCCCTAAATGCATACCATCTATTTATCATGCTCTCACCTTGATCAATTTCCACTTTATAAATTTCTCCACCTCCAACTCAGCCTGAAAGCACATTGCTTCTGCTTGCGACTGGCCTTTCTTGACCCAGAAGTTGCTTCTCAAATCTTCAGTCTCCATCATCATGAGTTCCCCACCACCAAATTGCAATATCTTCATTGCTTATGCTTCTGGCACCTTGAAGGCTTAAGGCTGTTTATTTTGTTTTTATTAACATACGGAGAATCTTTTTAAGTCCAAAAAATGATCCTAAACCCAAAGAAGGAGTATGCCTTCAGTATGGAGTACACTCCAGTAGCTAACCTCCATTCACTCCTGACTTTGATGTTGAAATTGTTTCCCACAGAAAGCTATCGGATCTGCTAAGTCATACATTTGGAAGATGGAGATGGGACACCCGGGCCCCTGTAAGACTAGACTTTGTGAACAGAGCGAGTGAGCAGGAGCCCAGGTCCCCACGGCACCCGCCACAGATGCACCAGCTCCTCCACCCCCAGCACACATCTAGGGTCATATACTGGGCTTTGCAAAGATGAGAAGGAAAAGAAAGTCCTGGCTGTTTCATCTGGGTTGGCTCGGCACGTGACACAGGCCAATGAGCTCTTCCTTGTAATAAACACATGCAGGAGCAGCTTAAAGAAAACAGAAAATGGCATAATCTCAAACTCAGGGGGCAAAAGTGGGACGAGAGCAAATTTGAGGCCAGCCTGGGCTTCCTAAGTCAAGGTCATCCTGAGATGCACAGTGACACCAGCTTCAAGAACACCCACATGGAGGATGCAGCTCAGTGACAGAGTACTCACTTAGGATTCTGGAGGGGCTGGGCTCAGTCTCAGCCTTGCCCTTAGGATGCTGGAGGGGCTGGGCTCAGTCTCAGCCTTGCCCTTAGGATGCTGGAGGGGCGGGGCTCAGTTTCAGCATTGCCCTTCCCCCATCAAGAAAAAAATACTAGAAATAGAGAGTGAAATGGCACTGAAGATCCTCTAAGGTCACCAGGATCTTCTCTTTGTGTACGCCAGCCCTGCCTGCCGATGTTTCTCCTGTCACTCTATGCTGGCATAGAACACTCAGAGCTTCTTTCCTCCAGAGGCCTCCACTGGGGAGGCAGAAACTTCTCACACGTCACTCACTCCCTGCGTCTAACAGTCAACAGAGCAGGACGAGGAGCAGAGGACATGTTAACACACATACACTCATGCATGTGCTCACACACACACGCACATCATGCACTCACACACACACAGGCACACACTCACACATACACTATACACACACACGCACATCATGCACTCACACACACACACAGGCACACACTCACACATACACTATACACACACACGCACATCATGAACACATAATACATGCACACCACATGGACACACACACATGCACACACCACATACACACACATGAACACACACACACACACACATGTCTTCCCATGATGGTGGAGGGGACATGAGGAATAATGGGAAAATAACTTCCATATCTGAAGAGGTGAGGAGAGGCAGACAGGACAAGACTGGGATGAGGAAGAACAGGGAAGAAATGAGAATGAGCACTACAGACAAAGTCTTGTGAGGTGAAAGCTGGGTCCGTGGAGACTGGAGGGAGCAGCAGAGAGGAGGGAGCATCCATCTCTTCTGATACATCTGTCCTGCTTTGCGTATTCACAACAACGCAGTGACTGAATGTGAGGCATTAAAACAGTAAAGAATCAAATGAGGGAAGGATGGACTTGAAAAATTTGATGGTTTCTTTCATCTTAGCACTCAGGAGGCTGAGGCAGGAGGATTGTGAGTTCCAGGCCAGCTGGGTTATATATCAAAACCCCACCCAAAGGAAAAAACCTTTTAAGGTAAGTGAGATGGGAACCCCCCCCCCAAGGTGTGTTATTAAAATTAACAATGAAAGTGAGTGGCAGCGTGTGAGCAGGCCAAGCAGGGGGCCTGCAGACCAGCAAGATGGCTACCAGTCAACACTTAAAATGCCAGCCAAATCAATTCTATTCAACAGAAGATGAAAAAGGAGAGAGAGAGAGAGACTATAAAGGAGTACAAATTTATTAACATATTACCATTCTCCAGTGTGAGTCATTTCCACTGCAAGCTTAAAAGGCTCTGTAGTAACTACGGAGTGACTCTTGCACAAGCCGAGTGCATCCTGGCTGCCAAGCCTCTGCTAAGTGCTTCATTGGCATGATTCCACTCAAACCCCAAGCCCCTGGTAAGGTGCATCTGTCACTGTCTCTATCAGCTGAGGAAACTGCGTTGCAGTTTTAAGCAGGCAGCGTTGGGTGAGGCAGAGGAGTCGGATCCCCTGAGCCATTTGCTCTGTAGCTTCACTGGCAAACCAGCTCTTTCCACAAGACTCCAACCTATGGTGCATATACGTTTATACACAATAGTGTTTGTGTATAACATCAGCAGCCAGTTTGGAAATATCAGGGAAAAGCACATTCTAGTCACCATGGCAACCAGAATTATACATTAGTAAACAGTACACTTAAAAACAGTACAAGGAAAACAACATCTTTACTGAGAGGCAAAAAGAAAGAATGCATGCATGGAGAGACATGCTCGATTACAGCTTGGAAAAATTACTGTCCTAACATTCCAGTTACCCTAGGGGTTTGCTGTGTAGCCCAGGCTGGGTCTCAAACTCAGAATCTTCTTGTCTTAGCATCCTGAGTAATGGAATTACAAGATGTACTTCAATGTAAACCTATAAATTAGTATTTTTGTCAATACAGTTACATGGTTATTATTTATCTCTTTTGTAGGGCTGGGATTTGAACTCAGGAACTCATCTTAGGAAAGTACTCTATCATCTGAACCTTTATCCAGTTCTTGTAATTATTCTCTTAAG
This sequence comes from Grammomys surdaster, assembly GCF_004785775.1. Taxonomy (NCBI): domain Eukaryota; kingdom Metazoa; phylum Chordata; class Mammalia; order Rodentia; family Muridae; genus Grammomys; species Grammomys surdaster. Next base: position 156 of record NW_021610914.1, on the reverse strand, counting down.
AAAATTACTTAACTTCAGACTTTTACTATATTAAATAAATCAGAGGGTCACATCAAACATTTTATTTGGAGTTAAATACGCTATTTGCTAGACCTCTCCCTCTCCTTCTTTTCCTCTCTCTCTCTCTCTCTCTCTCTCTCTCTCTCTCTCTCTCTC
>NW_021610913.1:0-1071 GCF_004785775.1 Grammomys surdaster | reverse complement strand
GGTTCTTAAATAATATATTGACATAATTGGTTTTTAAATAAAGATATAGACAGAATTTGTTTATAAATAAACATATGGACAGAATTGGTTTTTAAATGAAGATATTGACAGAATTTGTTATTAGATAAATATATTGACAAAATTGGTTATGAAATGAAGATATTGACAGAATTGGTTATTGAATAAATACTGACAGTAGTGGTTATTAAATGAAGATATTGACCCAATTGGTTTTTAAATAAAGATATTGACAGAATTGGTTTTTAAATATATTGACAGAATTGGTTATTAAATAAAGATATTGACAGAATTGGTTATTAAATAAAGATATTGACAGGATTGGTTATTGAATAAAGATACTGACAGAATTCGTTATTAAAAAAAGATATTGTCAGAATTGGTTATTGAATAAAGATACTGACAGAATTGTTTATTAAAAAAAGATAAGGACAGAATTATTTTTTAAATAAATATATTGACAGAATTGGTTTTTAAATAAAGATATTGACAGAATTGGTCTTTAAATAAAGATATTGACAGTATTGGTTTTTAAATAAAGATATTGACAGAATTGGTTTTAAATAAAGATATTGAGAGAACTGGTTTTTAAATATAGATATTGACAAAATTGATTATTAAATAAAGATTTGGAGGGAATTGGTTTTTAAATAAAGATATTGACAGAATTTTTTATTAACTAAAGATACGGACCGGACTGGTTATTGAATAAAGATAATTACAGAATTGTTTTTTTAAAAAAAAGGTATTGACAGAATTGTTTTTCAAATAAATATATTGACAGAATTGGTTTTTAAATAAACATATTGACAGAATTGGTTTTCAAATAAAGATAATGACAGAATTGGTTTTTATATAAAGATATTGACAGAATTGGTTATTAAATAAAGGTATTAACAGAATTGGTTTTTAAAATAAGATATTGAAAGAATTGGTTTTAAATAAAGATATTGACAGAATTTATTTTTAAATAAAGATAAAGACAGAATTGGATTTTAAATAAAGATATTGAAAGAATTGGTTTTCAAATAAAGATATTGACAGAATTGATTT
>NW_021610912.1:0-4966 GCF_004785775.1 Grammomys surdaster | reverse complement strand
GGAGGGCTCACAGCAGCTCTCTGGGCAGTCATCCACCTGCCAGGAGGAGTTGGTGCAAGCATCAGAGCAGACAGACATGGTGGAAGCGGCCATGGTGGGGTTGGCTGGAGGAGGGTGAGTGTGTGTTGAGTGAATGTGTGAGTTCATGTGTCAGGGGTAGGACACGCTGCCTTTATACTCCTCCCTGGCCCAGCCCGTGAGCACTCCTTCCTGGTTGCTGTTGGCCCTGTTCCTGTTTTTATTTCCCGAGTTACTGCACGTGTTGCTGGGGGCCTGCCTTGTGTTTACCCTCATACAGACAAGTTGTGTTCGTATTGATCACATGGGCTTTCTTCCTGGCTTGTTTGCGAGTAAGGCAGGACTGGTCTGAGGTACTGATGGTGACGGAGGCACAGGTGGCCATGGATCACTCCCCCTCATCTCTGCTTTCTCCCTGTGGGTTGAGTCCCAATTATCCCTTTTATAAGGACACCCCCGGAATGTAGCCCACCTAGTGGCCCGCCATACTTTGGTCATTTACGAAGACTCTATTATCAAATACAGTCACACGTGCAGGTCTAAGAAACTCATACCCAGCATCTCCGGAGGGTTCGAATTTTAGGTCATCTGGAACTCCTGCTTAGGAGCAGGCCAGCACACTACCAAGCCAGTCACCAAATCCAGATATTCCTGCTGGCCGTTGCTTTCCCTCAGGCTGGCTTCACCACATACGGCAGTTGGCACCGGTGTCATAGGGCTTGAGAAAGGCCTTCCTTCCCGTGACCTTGATTCTTGATAAGAGGCCTTACTGGACTTGTATAGCATCACTCACAGGCCACCTGTCTTTCTCCCAGTCAAACGAGGGGGCTCATGTGGGGCCACAGTCTTGTGCACAGCGTGGCTTATAGGAACATACCCATAAGCCTCTGCTGGCTGAGCTGCCATTCCCCCTCTGTTGCTAACGTGTGCCAGGAGTTTCTGGGAAATTTCAAATAGCCAGTCTCTATGGAACCACCTGCCCATCATCTCTGCCCCCCCTCCCCCAAGCCCTATCCTCTGTCTGGGTACCATGGTTCTGTGGCGTCTGCCTCCAGCCCGTCTGCCTGCCCACTGTACACTGTGCGCTGAACTACGAGCTATGTCTAAGAGTAAACCCGCTCCTCTCCCGATCCTTCATTGGCCCCTTGTTTGGTTTGCCTCACGTGGCCACTGGCTTGCTCTGAGCTCTTCCTGCCTTGTCCACGGCTGACCAGCCTCTGTCTGGTCCATCTCGTATCTTACTTTGCTGCTCTTCCACAGGTGGTGGTTAGAAACCACAGCCCCGTTCTTCGGGTGCTCTACGGCGAGAGCCATGTTTCCTGAGCCTCCCAGGAAGCAGGCCAGGTTCTGTGTGACCCCAGCAGGCAGCGGCACCTAGCCCTTCCTTTGTGAGTTGGCTCTTCACCAGTGCTGAGATGAAATTCCCAAGGTCATTAGCTGAGAGAAAGGATTAATTTAGCTCATGGTTTTGGAGGAGTCAGTTCATGGTGGGCTGGCCCTGGCACTTTGGGCCTGTGGTGAGATATATATCCTTGTCTTGGCACAGTTTTGGATATTGACTGAACTCGGCTACCATGTGGTCCACGCCCTGCCGTGGTCCCTCTTGCTCATGTATGTGAAGGGGAGACAGAATCACCGTTGGTGTTAGATGCCTTCGTTTCCTCACTGGTAAAACATGGAGAGCGGTGCTTACCACTCCCAAGGCTAAGTGAAGCATACTTTGACAACCCGAGTGACAGACAGAGTGTCTCCCCAAACGGCAGTGACAGAATGTAATGGGAAGACATTGTGGTAAACTGTGAGCAAGGTCAAGATGGCTGAGGCAAGGGGACTTCTTAAAGGCAAGGTATGGCTTACGTAGGGTCCCCCCGCCCCGTGTGTGTGTGTGTGTGTGTGTGTGTGTGTGTGTGTGTGTGTGTGTGTATGTGTGAAGTAGTGTATAAAGCCCCTCTGTGCCAAGCTACAGCCCCGTCAGCCACATAGGAGGTCTGCTTCTGTGCACCATCCCAGATTTCCTGTTTGTTGACTCGGGTTGGGCTTCACAACCTGCCACCATGGCTATAGCATGGCTCTGACAGCTTTCCTGAGGTAAAATCTGAAAATACTCACACTCTGTCAATGAGCCATCAGGGCCGTCACGTTTCTCGGCCATTCACTAACCCGTGCCCCCATCCTGTCCTTCCTGCAGACCTTCGTCCCCTGGACATTCTGGCAGAGGTGGTCCCTTCGAATGGAGCTACAAGTGGGATCAGGATGGTGCAGGCGGAGGGTGTGCGGGGCCTCCAGTTCTCGGCCACCGAGCCCCGTACCACGAGCTTCCCCGCCTCTAGAATCTTTTCCAGCTGCGATCTCTTCCCTGAAGAATTCTCCATCATCGTCACCTTGAGAGCTCCCAACCTTCCACCCAAGGTCAGTGGCAGGTTTTCTTCTGGTAAGGGCGGCCTGATTTTCTTTCTTACCGTTCAAACCACTGGGCTGAGCCAGCACACAGAGAGACCCTTGGTTACAGGAACTTTGGGTCAGGAGGGGCTTCCTTGGGCCTGATGGTTGTTGGTACCGTCACTGCCCTGTGGCTGTTGGTCTATGTGCAGGTTTTCGTGGCCTGATAGTTGTGGATATAATTGTGGATTTGCGTGGCTCCATGGTTGTTGATACAGTTTTTTCAAAGCCTATGTTGGTGGTGGTAGAGTCGTGAGTTTGCACAACCCAGTGGTTGTTGTTGTAGCCAAGGAATGGTGCCTATGTTGGTGGTGTTAGAGTCAAGAGTTTGTGCAACCCAGTGGTTGTTGTTGTAGCCAAGGAATGGCGTGTTCCGACGGTTGTAGTATAGTCCTGAGTGTGTACATCTCAGTGGTTGCTAGCGTAACCATTGGTTTGCACACGCAATGGCTGCTACTGTAGTGACTGTTGCACAGATCAGTTGTTGGCATGGTGTCTGGTTTGGGTGGCCTAGTGGTTATTTCTCTAGCCAAGATTCTGCATAGCTCACTGGCTGCTGATACAGTCAGGAACATTCCTGCACCATGGTTACTGGCACAACCTCTATATCTATCTATCTGTCTATCTATCTATCTATCTATCTATCTATCTATCTATCTATCTATCTATGACTTGATAGATATACATGGTCACAGGCTGGCATAGCTCCATGGAAGCCAGTAAAGGCACGAGTGTACACATCTCCATGGTTACTAGGCTAGTCTCTGATATTTACAGCTTGGTGATTATCCGCATGGTCACAGGCTTCTGCAGTTCAATGCCTGCTGGTACAGTTAGAGGTGTGCATGGATCCGTGGTTTTTGGTGCGTCATGAATTTCTGCCATCGATTTTAGGATAATTTGACTACTGCATACGTCCTGTGTCCTTTCACAAACCCCACGGCCCTGCCTCGTCTCTTACCGCAAGTCTCTCTGCGTACCTGTGGGTCGATCTGTTCTGTACGTCTCACGTAAGCGGATCGTTGCATCCAGACTTTCACGAATGACAGCTCAACATGTGTTCTCACGACTTCTGCCCTGGTGGTAGCCTGTGCCACAGCTGTCTCCCTGGTGGTCACGGCTGAATAGCCTCCCACTGTGAGCACACAGCCCACGCTCTCCACATTTTATTGACTCTCGGATCAGCAGCCGATGGACCCTTGGCCTGCCTCCTCTTCTGGCTTGTGACATGCCGTTGCTATCAACATGTTCTATGTGGACTCACTCTCATTGCTCCTGGGGACAGACCCAGAGGTGGAATTCGTGGGTCACATAAGAACTCTGTGACTTTAAAGGTACCGCCAGGCTATTCCCACAGTCTCGCGCTATTGGATGAGGAGTCTGACCGGAATCTGTCCACTCTGTTAGGGAGCAAAGAGGAGGACCAGGGTCCCAGTGTCCCCTTTAAGGGGACATCTGTCTTACTTCTACTTCCTAAATCCTCCCTCCCACCCAACAGCTGGCACCAAGCCTTTAGCACCAAGGTTACATGACAAATTGAAGACCTGTATCTCCTGTCCGTTTCTATGAGGCTGGACTCTATTGCCAGATTTTCTGAGGACTTTCCATCCACGTCACAGAGGTGTTGGTCTGCATGCTTGTCTTCGAGGGTGCTGTGAGAGGAACACGTGACTCAGAGTGGCTGGAGATGTGTCACCCCTCTTCCGGTTTTTAGGGGAGGTCCTGAGGGTGGGTGTAGGTTCTTCATGGCCTGTTCCCAGTGAGGTGTATATTTTCCTTGTGCTTCAGCTCTGTCTGGGTACCTGACCCAAGGCCTTTCTCGGCACAGGTGTCCACAGACCTGACCTGAGTCTCTCCCACTGCAAAGCTTGTGAGCCTCCTCTCTGTGATGGTTGAGGGTTAGTGTCACCTGACAGGATTTGGCATCCCCCCAGGGAACGCACTTCTGGACGTGTCAGTGAGGGTGTTTCCAGGGAGGACTGACTGGGGAGGGAAGAGCCACCATGGTGGGTGGCTCCATTCCATGGGCTGGAATCTTGGAATGAGTCAAAACAAGAGAGGACTCGAGCTGAGCACTGGTGAGCATCTCTCTGCTTCCTCACTGAGGACATGGCGTGGCAGCTGCTCCAGGCTCACCATACCTCCCCTGGCATGAAGGTGATGTCCTCTTGTTCTGTTGTGGATACCTCCTGATGACTTCTGGGCCTCTGACTTCTCCTGTGGAATCCATCACCCTCAGGTGGATAGAATAAGTTAAAATAAATACGAACAAACCTGAATTGGGGAAAACAAACAAATGAAAAGTATGCCCCCAAAAAATCCTATAAGAAACACATACAAATGCAGAAACACACACATTTACACATAGAAAAATCCAATAAAAACAAACTTGGAAACCATAATATATAAGCAAAAGACCTGTAAGGTAAAAATAATTTACATATATACATACATACACATATATATATGTATATATATATACACACACACACACACACACACACACACA
>NW_021610911.1:0-3011 GCF_004785775.1 Grammomys surdaster | reverse complement strand
AAGAGACTCCACCGGACTCTGGCTTGTATCTATCTTTTGCGTCTCTCGAGCCCCTTTTTTCCCCTTCCTCCGTCCCCACTTTCTCTCTTGCTAGACCCTGACCTGCCGACCGAAGCAGCAGAACCGGCCGGCCTTTACAAAGTAACAGAACCTGACGGCCGTTACAAAAGAAACGGCCGTTACAAAGTGGCGCCCAGACGTGCGGCAGCAAGAACCAGAGACCCAGTGAGGGACGTTACTGGAAGGAGGATTGACTGAAAATTCAGAGGTGAAACAGAGGTGATTGCCACAGAAAACTGCCATGTGGAGACCAGTAAGTCATAGTAATAATGGGGCAAGAAATAAGTCAGCCTGAACTCAACTCTCTGGTTTTGTTCTGTTGCTTGCTGTTTACGTGTATCAATTGTCTGCTTTTGTTTCGCTGTTTAAATGTTGCCTTTCATGCCCAAAAGAAAAAGAAACACATAGAATCCAAAATAGGACCAAAGGTTGAAGTAATCAATTTCTCAGAGCCAGATTGTGCTGACCTAGAGGAAGAGGCAGCCAAATATTTTGATCCTGAATGGCCTTCTTCCCGAAGGCCCCCTCCCTGTGCTCCTCCACCTCCAGATGCTCCTGCTATGGAGATGGTGGTTGAAGATCACAGAAAGGAGTTGCAGGACAAAATTTCTTTTCTTAAACAACAAATTTCTCTCCTTAAACAACAAATAGAGTTAGAGGAAGAGTATCAAGACTTAATTAATCAGATACAAAAATTAAAGACAGGGAAGAGGTCTCAAGAGGGCAAGGAAAATTCCTCAGGTCCTCGAGTTCCTCAACCTGGAGTCCAAAGGCAGCCCCTGTCCTCTGGTTTTAGTTCAGCCAGAGATCAGCCAGAGGAGAGAGAGGTTAAGGTTTTCCCTGTATCAGAGACTAGAGATGCTCAAGGAGTTGCGTGGAGACATCACACAGGGTTTAACTTTCAAATTATTAAAGAATTAAAAAATTCAGTGTCACAATACGGTGCCACTGCTCCCTTTACTCTTGCAATCTTAGAATCTGTTGCAGAGGAGTGGCTGACTCCTGGTGATTGGGATACTCTAGTGAGAGCAGTTCTTAGTGGTGGTGACTATCTTATTTGGAAATCAGAGTATCATGAGAATTGTAAAGAGACAGCTAGGAGAAACATTCAGGCAGGTAATGGTTGGTCCTTTGATGCCTTAGTAGGAGAAGGACAATTTGCTTCTAGTGATAACCAGATGAAATATGACCCAGGCTTATTCGCTCAAATTCAAAATGCGGCCATGAAGGCTTGGCACAAACTCCCAGTAAAGGGAGACCCTGGTGCATCTTTGACCTCAGTCAGACAAGGGCCTGATGAACGATTTTCTGATTTTGTTCATCGATTAATGACAACAGCAGGGAGGATTTTTGGTAATGTAGAGGCAGGTATAGATTATGTGAAACAACTTGCATATGAAAATGCCAATTCTGCCTGCCAAGCAGCCATTAGACCCTATAGGAAAAAGACAGATCTTACTGGGTATATCAGACTCTGTTCTGATATAGGGCCCTCCTACCAACAGGGCTTAGCTATGGCAGCCGCCATGCAAGGACAATCAGTAAGAGACTTTTTGGCAAGTAGAGACAAAAAGGCCTGTTTTAAATGTGACAAGCCTGGACACTTTTCAAAATATTGCAAAGCAGAAAATGAGTTAACCCAAAGGCAGCCCAGAAAACAGCCTGGGCTATGCCCACGTTGCAAACGTGGAAGGCATTGGGCTAGTGAATGTAGGTCCAAGACAGATGCACAAGGAAACACCCTTTCCTATAATCAGGGAAACGGGAACAGGGGCCAGCCCCAGGCCCCGAACCAATACAAGCCAAAGCAGGCTTATGGGGCAGTCAGTTTCATACCGACAAACAACAACCCCTTTCAGAACTTAGTCGAGCAACACCAGGAAGTGCAGGACTGGACCTCAGTTCTGCCACCCACACAGTATTAACCCCAGAAATGGGACCTCAGGCCTTACCCACTGGAGTGTTTGGACCACTCTATCCAAATGTGTTTGGCCTGATAGTGAGAAGAAGCAGTGCTACTATGGAGGGACTACAAATTTTTCCTGGAGTTATAGACAATGATTATCAAGGTGAGATTAAGGTAATGGCCAAGGCAATACAGAATATAGTCACTATTCCTACAGGAAGGAAGATAGCTCAACTGTTGTTACTTCCATTGATTCCTACTAATCACAAATCTTCAGATTCTGAAGGAAAGTCTGCTGCAGATAGATTCTGGCATCCTAATACCAAAAAGAATTTTGCAACAGTCCTCTGGAAAGACCCATTAACTGGAACCTGGAATGGGCCAGATCCAGTGCTTATCTGGGGAAGAGGATCTGTTTGCATATATTCCCAAACGGCAGATGCCGCACGATGGCTGCCAGAGAGACTGATCAAACAAATAGACAATAATAACAAATCCAGGGAGGAGAAACCCCCTGAGATGCGTATTTTTCCTTTACAGGAAACATGAAGATGCTTCACTAGAGCGAATCAACCAGTATACCTGACTTGGGAAGTTCTCAGTGCGGAAGAAGACATCACCACCCGCACCTCCAGGGTGGCTCTTCTCAGTGTGGAAGAAGACATCATCACCCGCACCTCCAGGGTGGCTCTTCTCAGTGCGGAAGAAGACATCACCACCCATGCCTCCAGGGTGGCTCTATTAGACTCTTGGTTCCCTGATTTATGATTTAGTGGTACATTGTTTAAACCCTAGAGAAAACCCATTACCATAGTTACTATAGTTGTGTTTTAGGTTTGAGATTGATTGGGACAGAAATAGGGATTTTCTTACTTGTTTTGTTAAGATCAAAGCTATGATCAGTTCTGTACTTATATAGATTAGATTTATAAAATAGTGTTATAGAATAGAAGAGTCTTATACTTTTTACTCCTCCAACAGAAGAAGTTATGTACTATCCTTAAAAAGAGTGTTGTATTTGCGCTAACCATTCAGGCATTGCTAA
>NW_021610910.1:0-4874 GCF_004785775.1 Grammomys surdaster | reverse complement strand
TGGGAAAGCACTGCCTATATACCCCAGAGCGGGGTATTCACCCCCTGATTGGCTGCTTACTCGTAGCGCGCCAAACGCCGTGGGATGGGCTTAGCTTTGGCGGGCTAACCATGGCACATGCGCACTTTACTTGGTACTAGGAAGAATTACGGGCGACAGCGCCACCTAGCGATGGCGGACTTTGTCAGCTCTCGTGGCGGCTCCCAACAACTGCCCCTTTTTGTTTAAATATAGAGGGTGGCAGAGGTCCCTGGGAAGGTTTCGTAACTCCCAATTTTGGGGGGTCTCACGGCGGGTCTGAGTCTCTTTAGAGGGCGGTGCTCAAACTCTTACCCGTCACGGGGTCAGCCTCCCCACCCGAGGCTGCCCTGTCTTAGGTGGCCGAGCCTTATCCATCCACTCCGTTATTGACTTACCAGACCTTCTATCCGTGGAACGAACACCTTAGTGGGCAGGGACTGTGTACAGAAATGTTTGAGGCTTTACAGGGTGTCTTTACCAGAAGCCCTAGGGTGCAGCGGCTGAGGAATCTGTCTACTGGCTATTTCCTTTTAGATTTGTCAAACAGACACTGGCCAATGTCCCGTGTCTAGGCTGACTGACATTTCTTCACAGCCAGCACCAAAGAATGGTGAGCGCTCTGGCTAGGCTACGAGGGTCGCGCACCCACACCTGGCATTTTCTGAATGTGCGCTCCAGGTTGTGGCCACTCGTAATGCCTGTCACCGGGTAATATCACCATTCGTGGTATACCTCTGGCATATGAGATCAGCTTATTCCGTCGTTGGGATCAATTGACAGCCGGTCTGGAGACAAAAGGATGGAGTTATCTAACTGACTGCCCTTAGCCTGTCTAGCATGGTACCAGTTATGACTCAAACCTAAGGCCTGATCAAGCAAATTCCATCTTGGGGGAATAAGCGATCAAAGAACCAACAGTTTAAAACCGTCTCCCTTACCCTACCAGGTGCAATGGAAACACAAGTCCTCTGGGTGCAAGGGCTAAGGGGAACAGAAAGAGATGCAAACACCCATCCCTGTGCAATGGAGTCATCTCCTAGGGGTGCAAGGGCTGTTTGTCTCAAAACTCAGGTACCACAGCTATACAGACGCGCTTGCACCCCTAGGAGATTCCTCACTGACCCAGTGTATTGGGCAAATCTCTGGAGTGCAACGCTGATGGCCTAACATTTAGCACCACCACTCGCAAGGGGAGGACTGCTCATTTTCGAAGCAGTGAAAGCTACACTGCAGGGAAAGCCCCTAGTACTTTGGTCACAAACGCCTGGCCAATAATAGCCTTGCCAAAATTCTATTGAGCTATGAGTTCGCAAACCAATCAAAGGATGAATACTAAACCACAACTTAGGGTAAACTAAACAGGCTTACTCCCACTTACTTAAAAAAAAAGGAAGGGGGGAAAAGGAAAAGAAAGGAAGAAAGCTGAAGAATTCTGGGAGGACAGTCCCTCAGTCAGGAACAGATCCACGTGCGTCGAGTTGATGTTCACCACAGCTGCTCTCAATTTTCTGAGTGTCTCACTGAAGTTTTCTGAGCAGTTTCCTGTAAGATACTGAAACAATTTTCTGGACAGATTAGTTACACGAGTAAAGTTTTTATACTGTACACTGGTGATGTAAAGTGTACCCAGTTTTCTCTCACATCTCAATTGGGCTAGTTGAAAGAGGATATCTAATCTCTCTCTCACTAAATCAAGGCGTTGATTAAGGATGATTAGCCCGCCTTTTAGTAGGGTACTGGCGTAGGTTTGAAGGTTAACAGTCTCTGCCACCGTGGCTGACAATTGGGGGTAGTGCCCACCTGAACAGAAGTTGACATAGCAATCTCAGTGGCAGTGGCGATAACGGCACTAATTAATATCGTCGTCACTATGGCTGCAGTTATACCAAATCTCCTTTTTGTCTAAATAATGACAAAGTGGAATGAGTCTCCACGGGGATGGGAACCCATCGCGTGACTCTGGCAACCATAGTGCAAGTGAATCTTTAGAATTCCAACACTGGGACATCCAGCAGGTTTTATTGGTACAATTCTTAAAGGTGGAATTTGATAAAATAAACAAAAATACTAGGAAACTGTATCCCTTGGATCAGCACAAGGGCTATCATCAAAGCCTGGAGGGTCTGCCTGGATGTCACCTTCCAGTATCGCGAGTTGCCTCTCTGGTAGCCAAAACGGATTGTCTTCTTCCTGTGGAAACACACAGACCGCTCCCCTGGCTTTTATTAAAATAGAATCTGGACTTTTTCATTGTCCGGTCAAGATGTCCTTTTATTTGACCATTTCTTTTGGCCTGTCAAGCTGAAAGTGAGGTTTTAGCCAATTAATCTCTGTTAACAACTTTTGAGAATCACTTTTCTGGAGCAACAAGTACTCTAAAATCTTAAAGCTCGTTGTACTAGAGCAAGGGCTTGTGGAAAACTCCTTTAGAGAGATCAGCCAATAAAATATACAACGAATAATATATACTGAGAGATTTAAACGCTTTAACCTTTTGTATTAAAGCAACAACAAATTTTTTAAGGCCACTAATTATTCTTTGAGGCAAGCCTTTTTTATGAATGGCTTCATGGGCTCTCAAAATTCACAAGTAATTTCACTTAATGTAAACCTCTCACCTTTACCAGGAGGTAAAGGAACTGTATAGAACACTCTTTTAAATCTATAATAATTTTTTATATGTATTTACTTGAATGGCAGCTGGAGTAGGCAAGTCAGGCTGTAGTGCCCCATTAGTCTTATAAATCTTAAATTTGAACTTTCTCTGTGTAGCCCTGGCTGTCCTGGAACTTACTCTGTAGACCAGGCTGACCTTGAACTCAGAAATCTGTTTGTCTCTGCCTCCCAAGAGCTAGGATTAAAGGCGTGTATCACCACCGCTCTGGCTCTAGTGTTTTTTGATTAATTGAATAACCAACTCTTTTTTGCTGAGTGAGGTATCAAATAAAGCCAAGCTGAAGGCAATCTTGTCCTCTAATAATTGTTAAATAGCCCCAGTTTCTTTTAATTATTAAGTTAAGATCAGGTCTTTTGTTACTAATAAGACCTAATACACCAGAGGAGCCAAGGTCATTTTGTCTTCCATTACACTCAACAATTTTGGCCTGGCCCAAAAGCTGCTTTGAATTTCTTTGAGTCTGAGGCTGACCCCTCCCTAAGGGACAAGCAAGGCAATAAACCAATTCTAGAGAACACCCTTTTTGAGGTGGGACAGGACAATAGGAATGTCTGAAATCTAAGCTCCTGTCTCAACTACTCTGTTAAAGTCTAATTTAAATGTAAATGTTTTAATCTTGGCCTATATCCTGAGGCCTGGCCCAAGGATTATCCTTCTTGCACCAAGGACAGGTGTGTCAGGTAACCTTGGTCACCTGGCTGTTGTTTAAGTCTCTGTTCCTGGGACAGTCACTTTAAAAACTATCTAAATTTCTACATTTAAAACATTCCCCATCTCTATGGCTCTGTGCAGTTATGGCCAGAACCTGATTGCATGAGGGTGCAATTTCATTGCAAAGACAAGTATCTAAGTCTGTCTTTGCTTGTATGTTCTGAGGACTGTGTGGGCAGTTTAACCTGATTAACATCACACTGACCTTGTCTTACAAGCACGTTAAGATCTCAGCCTGCGTGTCTTAATTTAAATGTAAACGTTCTAAATCTCTAGCAGGCCAGCATTGTATCACAACTTGTTATAAATATTTTTATTTAACTCTACCTGCTGCCCCCCCCTTTCTATAACATGGGCGAATCAAAAAAAAATTTTTAAACTCAAGATCACAACTGCCAACTGTAGCCAATGGAATACTGGCAGTTTAACTAAACTTTTAAATATCTTTTGTAACATTAGCGTGTAACCATTAATTTTGAGAAGCAAAAGCAAAACCAATTTAAACAATCTATCTTCTCTAAAATCAACACCAAGCAGACCACCCCTATGCTACAAAGTTTTGCTGCTAATTCTCTACACATGAATGCATGAAGCAGCTTTTAATCTCATTGAAGAGACATTGGTCTAAAATCTTACTTTCTATATACCTGGTTTCTGAACGACTCTAACACTGAGCTAGTTCTACGCCACCTTTCGTTATCAAAGTTGTAAATTTTTAATTACACCCAACAATTTAAGCCAATAGTCTATAACCAAGACATGTAGAACATTTTTATACTTTTAAAACCAATTAGAAACAACAATTAAGTGGCTATATATCTTATCTTCAGATCAAACAAAATTTGGTGCTATTTCTAGCTGTAATTTTAAGAGAAAAGCACCTTGTCACAGAGATTTTTCTAGGACAAAATGACTCTTAGCTTCCTTATAAAACCCAAAATGCTGCTGGTCTCTTTTAAAAGCAGCTTATGTCAACCTCAATTCCTGAAAAGACCTTCTTTAGCTCCCAAAGGTTGGATCAAGCAGTTTTAACGATCTTTCTTTTTGAACATGTAACAAACACAGAACATTTAGACAACGAAACAAAAGGCAAACACAACACGTGGACATTGGCGCGCCAAGGACGTACACAAAAAACTTCTAGGAGCTACAGAGAAATTCAAGACGTCTCCCGAATTCTCTGTTTCTAGATGAACTCTGAAATAGCCTTTTCATTCTTTTTGTTGACACAGCTCAGAGAGAGGGCACCTGTATTTTTTAAAACTCTTTCTCTCTCTCTCTTATTTAAAATGTAACTTTTCATCTCGTTCATTGGAGATTTTGCGGGTAGTTATTTTAACACTTCAATACCCTGCTTTCTAATTCCTTTTAACCCTGCTCTTTCCACCTGAAGCGGCCGCAGGCAATGCCTGTTTAGAATTCTCCTGACCTATGTTTCGCTGTTACCTCCTAGGCAAAATCCTCA
>NW_021610909.1:0-6551 GCF_004785775.1 Grammomys surdaster | reverse complement strand
GGGAATAAGCGTTCAAGAACCAACAGTTTAAGACAGTCTCCCTTACCCTACCAGGTGCAATGGAAACAAGTCCTCTGGGTGCAAGGGCTAAGGGGAACAGAAAGAGATGCAAACACCCATCCCTGTGCAATGGAGTCATCTCCTAGGGGTGCAAGGGCTGTTTGTCTCAAAATTCAGGTACCACAGCTACACAGACAAGGATCAACCAGGCCAAGACTCCTCACTGACCCAGTGTAATGGGCAAATCCTCTGGGGTGCAACGCTGATGGCCTAACATTTAGCACCACCACTCGTGAGGGGGAGACTGCTTATGATTGAGGCAGTGATAACCACACTGCAGGGGAAGCCCCTAGTACTTTGGAAGCGCCTGTGTAAAAATAGCCTTGTCAAGATTTTGTTGAGCTCTGAGTTTGCAAACCAACCAAAGATGAATACTAATCCACAACTTAGGGCATACCAAACAGGCCTACTCCCACCCACTTAAAAGGAAAGGAAAGAAGAAGAAAAGAAAAGAAGAAAGCTGAAGAATTTCAGGAGGACAGTCCCTCAGTCAGGGACAGATCCACGCGGGTCGAGTTGGTGTACACCACAGCTGCTCTCAATTTTCTGAGTGTCTCACTGAAGTTTTCTGACCAATTTCCTGTAAGATACTGAAACAATTTTCTGGACAGATTAGTTACACGAGTAAAGTTTTTATACTGTAAACTGGTGATGTAAAGTGTACCCAGTTTTTTCTCACATCTCAATTGGGCTAATTGAAAGAGGATATCCAATCTCTCTCTCACTAAATCAAGGCGTTGATTAAGGATCATTAGCCCGCCTTTTAGTTGGGTACTGGCGGAGGTTTGAAGGTTAACAGTCTCTGTCACCGTGGCTGACAATTGGGGGTAGTGCCCACATGAGCAGAAGTTGACATAGCAATCCCAGTGGCAGTGGCGGTAATGGCACTAACTGATATCGTCGTCACTATGGCTGCAGTTATACCAAAATCTCTTTTTTGTCTAAATAATGACAAAGTGGAAGGAGTCTCCACGGGGATGGGAACCCATCGCGTGACTCTGGCAACCATAGCGCGAGTAAATCTTTTAGAATTTTAACACTGGGACATCTAGCAGGTTTTATTGGTACAATTCTTTTTTTTTTTTTTTTTGTTTTTTTTTGTTTTTTTTTATTTTTGTTGTTTTTGTTTTTTGAGACAGGGTTTCTCTGTGTAGCCCTGGCAGTCCTGGAACTCACTCTGTAGACCAGGCTGGCCTCGAACTCAGAAATCCACTTGCCTCTGCCTCCCAAGTGCTGGGATTAAAGGCGTGCACCACCACTGCCCTATTGGTACAATTCTTAAAGGTGAAATTTGATAAAATAAACAAAAATACTAGGAACCTGTATCCCTTGGATCAGCACAAGGGCTATCATCAGAGCCTGGAGGGTCTGTCTGGGTGTCACCTTCCAGTATCGCGAGTCGCCGCGTCAGCTGCTCTGGTAGCCAAAATGGGTTGTCTTCTTCCTGTGGGAACACACAGACCGCTCCCCTGGCTCTTAATAAAACAATATCTGGGCCCTTCCATTGTCCGGTCAAAATATCCTTCCATTTCACCATCTCTTTCGGCCTCTCAGGCTCTAAACAGTGACGGTCAGCAGCGGAATGGCCCTGACTGTCCAGGTTTAAAATATTGAGGGTAAAAAGTGCTATAGAAACGGTGACTTGTGGCACTGAGGGTAAAGTCTCCTCGACTCCTCCCTTTTGTTTTATTAGATAAGACTTAAGAGTGCGATGAGCCCGTTCTATGATGCCTTGTCCTTGAGGGTTATAAGGGAGGCCTGTCAGATGGGTTACCTCCATTTGGCGACAAAACTGTCTAAACTTTTGAGAAGTGTACGATGGCCCATTGTCCGTCTTAAGAATTTTAGGCTTTCCCCAGGCACTCCATGCCTCAAGGCAGTGTTGAATAACATGTGCTGCCTTTTCTCCGGTCAACGGAGAAGCAAATATGATTCCAGAATAAGTGTCAATGGAAACATGTAAATATCGTAATTTGCCAAAGGTTGGGATGTGAGTAACATCCATTTGCCAAATCTGTAGTGGCCGAATTCCTCGTGGATTAATTCCTACATGAGGCACTGGTAAAAATTGACAGCAATTCTGACATTGAGTAACTATATCTCTAGCTTCCTTTCTAGTTATCTCAAACCGACGACGTAACGTCTCTGCTGTCACATGAAAGTTTTTATGAAAATCCTTGGCCAAATCTAATTTGGAAGATAAGGCGATAGCAACCAATTTTGTGGCTCGATCCGCTAGGTCATTCCCATGAGACATTGGGCCTGGTAGACCTGAGTGAGCCCTGATATGTGTAATAAAAACCGGGAATCTCCTATTAACTAAGGCGAATTGAATCTTTTGAAAAACTTTTACGAGTCTACTAGATGGTCTAATTAGCCCAGCCACTTCTAAGGCTTTTACTGCATTTACTACATAAAAGGAATCTGAAACAATATTTAAAGGGCCTGGAAAGGTTTCGAGAACCTCCAAAACTACCAAGCATTCCACAACTTGAGGTGAGGTCTCATGATATTGTTTGGCAGTGACCTTATTATCAATTACATAAGCACCCACACCTGTCTTTGACCCATCTGTGTAAACAACCACTCCATCCGGGAGCGGCTTTTGAGATAAGACCTGTGGAAATACAATAGCTTGAGTTAAGGCAAACTGTAAAATGGGATGTTTAGGGTAGTGATTATCTATTTGACCATTAAAGGAGGTGACCAACACGGCCCAAACATCAGAGGTAGCAGTTAATATTTGAACTTGATGTGCAGTATAAGGCACTATTAAAACTTTAGGCTCCCTTCCAAAATGAGTGACAGCTGCTTTTAATCCCCGTAAGGCAAGCTGAGCAACCGCATCTGGATACCATTCAATAATCTTTGCGGGAGATGCATTAGGATGAATCCATAATAAGGGCCCATCCTGCCATAATACGGCAGTTGGTAAATGTCTGGTTTTAAAGACACACAGATTAAAAGTTTTGGTCTCATCAATGCGTTTTAGCTGAGCTTCTTGCAAGGCATCCTCCACCAATCGCAGGGCATGGTTTGCAGCCGGTGTTAACGCTCTTGGTGAGGAAATATGGGAATCTCCTTCCAGAATGTCAAACAAAGGTTTTAATTCAGCAGAGGGAATTTTCAAAAATGGTCTTAACCAATTTATATCACCTAATAACTTTTGAAAATCATTTAAGGTATGTAAATGATCTCTGCGAATTTCTAATTTTTGAGGAACTATTTTCTCAGGGTAAATAACTGTCCCTAAAAAGGAACCAATTTCTGAAATTTGAACCTTCTCTGTGGCAATATGCAGACCCCACTGTCTTAATGTAGCAATTAATAAAGGATATGAGTTCTGCAAAATGGTCAACTCTTTATGGATTTATTAAAATATCGTCCATAAAATGAATCAAGAGTAGAGAAGGAAATTGTTTCTTAACAGGTTCAAGGGCCATTTGTACATACAGCTGACACATAGTAGGACTATTGGCCATGCCTTGAGGCAAAACTGTCCACTGATATCTCTTGTCTGGTTCAAGGTGATTAACAGCAGGTAAGGTGAACTCGAATCTTTGCCTATCTTGCGGGTGTAGGGGAATGGAGAAAAAGCAATCCCTAATGTCTATAATTATTATCCTCCACTGCTTAGGTAAAGCAGAGAGCAGAGGCAGCCCTTGTTGTACTGAGCCAAACAGCTGCATCTGTTTATTAATGGCCCTTAGATCATGGAGAAGTCTCCATTTTCCTGATTTCTTTTTTATAACAAAGATAGGGGTATTCCAAGGAGAAGTAGAAGGTTCTAAATGACCAAGCTGTGCCTGTTCCTCAGTCAGCCTTGTAGCAGCTTCCAATTTCTCAGAGGATAGGGGCCACTGAGGAACCCACACGGCTTCCTCTGTAAGCCAGGGTATGGGCAAAGAGCCCTCAGTGGCAACTAGGGAAAACCCAGACCTTGTCTTCCTGTATTACTTTCTTGTGAAATTGGGTTTAACCTTCCTTGTTCTTTTCTGCCAAGGCCTTTTCCTTCCTTATATCCCATTCTTTTCATAATATTAATAGCTTGTTGAGAGTACTCATTAGTTAGTGTCAGTCCCAGGTCTTGTAAAATGTCTCTTCCCCAGAGGTTAACGGGAAGAGGAAGCACATAAGGTATAAAGCTTCCTGTCTGACCCTCTGGCGTCTTCCAAGTCAAGGAGCGTGAACTGACGGTAGGGTTGGCCTCATATCCCAACCCTTGTAAGGAATGGGATGACTGTGTAACAGGCCATGTTTTTGGCCACCAGTTAGAGGAAATAATACTCTTATCAGCTCCTGTGTCTAAAATTCCTGTAAAGCTCTTCCCTTCTATTGTTAATTGTAAAGTGGGTCTGGTTTTGAGATCCACTACTAAATGAGCAAAGTCAGTTCCTGAAGAACCGAACCTATTGGCACCTCTTGGCACCCCGGTGGATGGAAAACAATTATGTAAACTTGGAAGAATAACCAATTGAGCAATCCTATCTCCAGGGGAGATAGAAAATATGCCTTGTGGGCAAGAACAGAGAACTTGAAGTTCTCCTGTATAATCTTGGTCTATTACACCAGGATGAACCACAAGCCCCTTCAGGGTAAGAGAGGAGCGGCCTAGAATGAGGCCAACGCTTCCCTCAGGCAGGGGACCTTTAAAATCAACCGGGATAGGTTGTACACCCTCATGTGGCATTAATAAGAATTGGGAGATAGAGCAGAGGTCCAACCCTGCGGAACCTCTTGTAGCTCTGCAGTTAGAGGTCTCCCCCGGTTGTAGGCTTGTGTCCCATATTTTTTGGGGCCCTGAGACATTGGGCCCGGATATTCGTTTTTTGAAATATTTTCATCTCTTCCTATAGGGGAGGGATCATGTTGAATAATCCTTCCCTGAATGTCCTTAACCGAGCCACATTCATTGGCCCAATGATATCCCTTCCTGCATTTAGTACATAACCCAGGGGTTTTCTTTTGTATAGGAGTACGACATTCCCGTTTCAAATGACCCTGTTTACCACAATTATAACATACTTTACGGCCGCCAGGACTTGAGCGGCTCTGGCCCTGCAGGATAGCTGCTGCCAGGCCAGCGTTAGTCAGTGGGCCTCCAAGACCTCCGCAGACCTTTATCCAATCTGTCAGCCCTTTGTTTCTCCTAGGGGTAATAGCTGCCTTACACTCTGGTGAGGCATTTTCATATACTAATTGCTCGATCAATGGCTTGACTTGCTCTGGGTCTCCGAAAATTTTGCCTGCTGCTTCTGTCATTCTAGCAACAAATTCTGAGAAGGACTCCTGGGGGGCTTGTAATATTTTTGTTAAATTTCCTCCAGCTACGCCCCTTTTCGAGAGGGCCTTCCATGCCTTAATTGCGGCGGCGGAAATCTGGCCATATGCTCCCCAATCATAGTTAGTCTGGTCAGCAACATACTGTCCTTGCCCTGTTAATAATTCGAAAGTCCACTGTCTCTGGTTGCCCTCTGCATTAGCGTTGGCCTTTGCCTGTGCTTGAGAAGCGTCATGCCACAAAGCCTTCCATTCCATATACTGTCCCATATTAGGGAGAGCAGCTTTTACTGTGTTCTGCCAATCATTCGGAGTCATTGCCATAGTGGCAAATCTCTCAAGCTGCATAATTGTAAAATTAGCATCAACTCCATATTTGTTAACTGATTCAGCAAATTCTTTGATAGAAGCATACTCTACAGGTGCGTGGACACGGCCTCCTCCCGCGTCCTCAAACACTGGAAAAGCTTGTAACATTTTTCTCTTGTCTTCCTCTGAAAGGAAGGAGCCTGAGCAGCACCTGTCCACATGAGGCGGAAATGCGCCGGGAACATTAGGTTGGGAGGGCGCTACAGGCCGAGAGGCCGTCCGGCTTCTATCTCTCGTTTTCCTCTGCTTTAGATTTTGCGGCGGTAACTGTTTATTTATCTCTTCATCTGAGTCCTCTGAGGAAGTTATCCCCTCCGACTCAGAGGCATCACGCCCCAGCACTTCCTTTACCGGATAAAGAGATCTCTTTCTGAGGCTTCCTGTTCTCCCGTCTCTCCCAAGAGCGTTTTTTCTCTCATCTCTCACTTCCTTGGACTGTGTGTCTTTGGAAGGGCCTTTTTCGTTAGATATGCCTTTTCTTCCTTTTTCTTTCTGAATTTCTAAGCGCTTCTTTCCTCTCTCTGTTTCTGACATGCTGACTTGTACTATTCCCCGAACCCTCACGAAAACCAGGAGGAAGAAAAGTAATGCTGCTAGCACCATGGCGAGAGCCTCTAAAGTTCCTGCCAACTGGGGAGGGAAGTGAATCAAATCAAATCGAAACATATCTTTCAGAGAACATTACCTCGTCCTACGGTTCTGGATTCACTCCACGCGTGGATGGCGAGTGGAGGGTCTTCTGAAACAGTGCCGGCGATGGTAAATTCTCCCGGGTCTCGGCACCAAATGTGCGGCGCGCGCGTAGTGGTCTCTCCGGCAAGAACACACACACACACACACAC
>NW_021610908.1:0-4273 GCF_004785775.1 Grammomys surdaster | reverse complement strand
GAAAGCGAGTACCGATATGCCTTTGCCACGGCTCATATACATGGTGCAGTCTATAGACAAAGAGGGCTGCTGACAACTACAGAAATACTGAGCCTCTTTGAACCAAAACCAAAGGGCTCAGGACACTGTTGCTAAAAGGAAATCAGATGGCTGACATGGCTGCCTAGAAAGCTGCCCAGGGAGCAATGATTCTAGCAGTAAGGGTTCCAGAGACTATTTTGACACTCGAGATACCAGTTTCAGATATGCCACCAACGACCATCAAGTGATAGACAATTTGGGCTTTCACTCTGAAACCCCTTATGGGGTAATAAAAAACTGAGATGGTAAATTAATCCTCCCACAAGAAGAAGGACTGTCTGATTTGGCGAAAGCTGTGGTGAGAAACTATAGAGCTTGTGCCTTAACCAATGGGAAGAGACTGAGGGGCGACTGGCCCAGAGCTTACTGGGAGATGGACTTCACAGAAGTCAAGCTGGCAAAATATGGAAAGAAGATCCTGGAAGAAAACTTTCCAAGGTTTAGAATACCCAAGGTAACTAACTGGGTCTGTTAATGGTCTTGGTTGCCCAGTTGAGTTAGGGACTGGCCACACAGCTGGGGATTAATTGGAAATTACATTGTGCTTATAAACCCCAGAGTTCAGGACAGATAGAGAGGATAAATAGAACAATTAAGGAGACCTTAATCAAATTAGCATTGGAGACCGGTGGTAAAGACTAGACAGCCCCCCTTCCCTTTGCCTTGTTCTGAGTGTGGAACACTCTAGAGTGATTTAAGCTTACACCCTTTGAGATTTTGTGTGGGGTACCTCTGCCACTTACTGGGGCGGGCAGAATGAATGATCCTAATGCTGTCCTTTCTAAATCCTTGTTTGCCTACATAAAAGCACTTAAAATGGTCTGACGCGAGGTCTGAGAACAGCTGAAAGGGGCCTACGAGACTAGAGACCCGAGTGTGACGCGGTTCTAGTTCAACACCACCAAGCTGCCTGCGATGTCCGACCATGTTTGGCCTGTGGAGAAACGAGCTATACCTGTGGGAGCAGGCGACCAGCTGCAAGGACTTGAATCCTCTGGATCAGTTAAACCCTGCGAGTGTGGCCAATGGCGTGCAGCCCAACCATGAGGCAGCCTCTCAGGACATGCTTCAGGAATTAGACATTAACACTCTGATATTTTCCCTGGTCCTCTTTTGATTCTGGTTTTTTTCTTCTTAAACAGATCAGTTACCTTTGTTAGAGAGTTAGTGCTGTTCAGCTTTTATTGCTATGCCATCAATATCAAACCCTCAGACAGGGAAATAGAAGCTATGAAGGTACTGAAATGCAAGATCTGTAATCAGATTTACATTAGAAGAAGTGGAGTTAAGTTTTTATGATTAAAAACTATCATTAGAAAAAATGGGGGAATGTAGAGGGAAAAGTTATGGATACTGGGTATATAGAATCCTTTTTAGATATAAAATATTCTTTAGGCTTTCTTTAGGAATGTGGAAAGACCAGTCACCACTACTGGAACTGGCCGACCCGCAAAGAGAAAGGAAAGAATGCAATTTAGTCAGGTGGAACCAAGCTGAGAACCATAGTGACAGGGCAAGGCCGAAGTGACAGGGCAAGGCGGAAGTGACAGGGCAGGACTACATTCTTGATAAAGATAAGTGTACAGAGAGTTTTCATCTGATCCTGACTCATGTAGGTTAGGTTCCTTTGGAATGTTCCACTATTTTTATGTTATACCACCCTAGCAACCCCCTCACCCCCTCCTCATTTCCTTGGTTTGTGGTTTTTCCCTTTAAAACCCGTTTCAAACTGGCAGTCGGGGTCAATTCAGCTCCTGCGTGGGCATACGAATTGACCGGCAACTAGTTGTCACGCCCTAATAAATAACCTCGCAATTGCTCCGGTATATGGTGTCTCGAGTAGATTACTGGGTGGTCGCGACTTTCTGAGACTTGAGAGAGGGTCTCCCCTCTGCGGAGGTCTTCATTGGGGGCTCGTCCTGGGATTTGCGACCACCCTGATCTCTGAGACCCCCACTGGGAGGTAAGGGCACCGCGGTTTTGTTTGTGTCTTTTGTGTGTCTATCCGTCTCGTTTGAAATTCTGGAAAGTGCACTTTGGTGGTTTGGCTTGGCAGCTGTTTCTGTCCCGTAAGAGACAGCAAACCTTTTGTCTCGGCAGGAGGCGAATGGGTGACCAGCAGACGTGCTAGGATGGTTACCACTGCCACAACCCGGGAGACGTCCCGGGAGAGGAAGGGACCCCAGGGACGCCTGGTGGGTGCCCATCTGGAGGCCGGGGAGGACACGGTGGTCCTCTAGCTAGAGGAGGTGTGAGAGACCTCCTGGCCATCTGTTTTTCTGTATTGGTGTTGGCTTTCTCGGTTGAGACGGCTTTGTGTAGCTGTTTTGTCTGTGTTTTGTGTTACTCGTGATGTGATAGGGACAATGGACTGTGTGCTTGTGCTTATGAGGTGTCTGTGCCCATGGCGTGGGGCAACTGTCTGTGTACTGTGTTTGTGAAGTTTCTGTGCGCCCTTGGCAGGGGCGACTGACTGTGTAGCCTGGTTTCTGTGCTCGTGGCAGGAGTGGGAACCAGGCAAGCCAAGGAGGGCAGTTTGCGACCCTGGGAGAGGGTCAGGTTACGAATTCCAGGAGGGAATTCGTGGGAAGTGGAAGCAGTGGGACAGATGTGTCGGCACACTGCAGGCCACAGTTCTCTAGAAGACACTCTGGAGTACATTTGTATGAGAGATAGGGTCAGAAATGACCCCTTCTCTGTCTGAAGGTGGTCTTTGGCCACCGCCGCCTGGGGCGGTGTCTGGTGAAGCTCTCGTGGCTGTGTGTCTGTGTCTAATTCTGTGTTGTTCATTGCTGGTGGTGTAAGAAATCTGTTAAACTAGGTCCAACATGGGCTGGCCATGCCATCTGGTTATTAGGTTCTCTCACCGGCAGTCTTTCATGTCTTGATTGTGTAACCTGTCTCTGCACCTGTGGCAGGAGCGAGACTGTCTGTATGTGGTATATCCACCGCCCGTGATGGGGATGAACTGACTGTGCTTTTTCTGTTTTCTTGATGAACTGTTTGTGTGTTTTTGGACTGTGACTGACGTTATTTTGAACTGACTCTACTGTGTTAAATATCCTGAGTTAACAAAAGTTAACATGAGTTAACATGGCCATTGGCAGAGAAATAGCTAAAACAATTGTCTGATCTCCACAGTGTGTTAGCAAAAGAAGGAGAACTCTCTGTCCCCTACAGGAGAGATTCTTGGTTATGCTTTCTATGTCTATTGTGAGTCCTTGGCGCCAAATTTGTCCACGTGTGTCGTTGTCTGTCTTTGTTTTATTAGAATAAATGTCTGTTCTATGTTTCATGTATAGAAAGAAAGATAAAAAGGGTAAAAACTTATAGGCAAGTCCCCCTGCTCTGTGGATGAAAGTGAGACACAGCAGGAGGAGCCCTGGCAAAAATGATTCTTTACACAAGCTGCTCTTAGAGAGGCTAAGAACTTTTTGGCTTTCTTGGTAAAGAAACTGATTTTCTTTTCTTCCCCCAAGATTGAAAAGGAGATTTCAGTGTAAAGTTTTATCTGGGATCAAATAAGGCCTTGATAGGCCGCTAAAAGGACAGGTAGGATTTTTAGAGACCCTCAGGCAGGAGTCTTGGTTACACAATTGGCTTATGAGAATGATAACTACAGTCTAAGCCATGCTTTCACAGTGCTGAGGTGTTAAGGAATGTTCTGGGTTTGGGGACATAGGTCATTTTAGGAAAGACTCCAAAAAAAAAAAATATAGAGACATAGACAGACAGAAGAATCACTCCTCTGGAATCTGTTCTCAGTGTAGGAGAGATAATCGTTGGGCCAGGCCTCAGGAAATAGGCCCAAATTAAGAACTTTCACATTTGAGTTAAGACAAAGCTCAGAGAGGGCTCAGCAGAAGCTGGTGTGACATTCCTGTTGTCATGGTCACTCTGACTAGTCCCTGGAAGGGTGTTTTCTGGAATTTGTTTTATTGCCTTGCTTCTTCCTTGGGGAAGACAGGTCAGCCTCAGACCCAAGGACATTTAAAAGAGACAGTTTATGGTCCAGGAGCTATATAATGATTATGCTGGAAAAATTAATTACAACCTGACTTGCCTACTCCAGCTGCCATTCCAAGAAATGCATATAGAATTATTATAGATTTAGAAGAGTGGGTTTTTTTTTACTGTTCCTTTAAGATGAGAGGTTTACATGCAGTGAGTATGCTTGTAATTTTTTTTTTTT
>NW_021610907.1:0-6265 GCF_004785775.1 Grammomys surdaster | reverse complement strand
TTTATTGGATGTTTTATTTACATTTCATATGTTGTCCCCTTACCCCCTCCCTCACCCACCCAGGAACCCCCTATCCCCTCACCCCTCCTCCTTCTTCTCTGAGGATGTAACCCCTACCTACTCCCCCACTCCCACCTCCCCACCCTCAAATTCCCACCTACTGGGGTGTCCAGCCTTCTTGAGGTCAAGGATCTCTTCTTCCACCTATGCCCAGCAGGGCCCTCCGCTCTTATGTATACAGCTGAAGCCATGGATCCCTCCCTAAGTGCTCCCAGGCTGGTGGTTTAGACCCTGGGAGCTGTGGTTGGTTGGTATTGTTGCTCTCCTCATGGGGCCACAAGCCCTTTCAGCTCCAATGGTCTTCGCTCTAACTCCTCCATTGTTTTTCTTTTTTTTTTTTTTTTTTTTTTTTGTTTTTTGGAGACAGGGTTTCTCTGTGTAGCCCTGGCTGTCCTGGAACTCACTCTGTAGACCAGGCTGGCCTCGAACTCAGAAATCCACCTGCCTCTGCCTCCCAAGTGCTGGGATTAAAGGCGTTCGCCACCACCGCCCGGCCTCCATTGTTTTTCTTAATGAAGTTGCATTAGACAGAATGTTGTCTATTCCTCACTCACTTTCACTAGAATTCCTTGTGGGCTTCCAGGATAGCTGCTTTGACTTACCAGGCTGACTGTCTTACCACTGAGCTTACTAGTCTTTTAAGTGATTATTATGGAAAGACACTGTGGAAGATTTTTAAAAATGCTTTTGGAAAGTTGACTTAAGTATGAAAACTTACAGGAAATCCTACTCTAGATTTCAGTGCCCATCAGCAGTTCTTTCCACAGGCCGCTCAGTTGGAATCAACACTGAATAGTTGACATTTAGAACGAATGAGAACTGCCACCCGTATCTGACTTCAAGTGTACAGAGAACACTCTCCTTAAAATTGACCAGGAAGCCTTATGCTCCTCCGTATTGCCTCCAAGTGATTCAGGAAGCCATGCTTTTACAATGCTGTATCTCTTCTCCATCTTTTCTGTATTTTGAAGGGAAGGGGCTTTTGAGACCTTTGGGCAGAGAGTGGTGGAGTACAGTGAAGAAATGTTGACAGCAGTGAGAGAGTAAGACCGTTTGCACCTCTAGGAAAAATACAAAAGAACCCATCCCAGGGACAGAAGAGAAACCACTCATCAGTGCAGGCTGGCATGTCTCCAGGTCAAGGGGACTTTCATTAGTGCCTCGAACAGCCACTGTTGGGTGCAAACTCTTGTTAAGTTTGGCTTAATAAGGATGGCTCTGGAGATATTTTCTTCTTTCCAGCAAATGTTACCCTGTTAGTAGACACTAACAATTACTTTGAGTGACACCTGAGAGGCACTTACTTTAGCCCTGCCTCACTCCTTCCCCCATGTTTAGACAAACCAGCATATTTTATACGGGTGCATTTCAAGCATCTGTGTATTACTCTCTGGGACTCAAAGAGGGTCTAATGTGTAAAGCCATATAGGTTTAGTGAAGGATGTCCCTTGCCCAAAGAAATTAGGATCTTTGTTTCAAAGAGTTCATCCGTTCCTGATGTTTCCTTCGATACCTTGAAGCAAGTGTGCTGCGCTAGGGTAGTGATCTTAGTGTGACAAATGGGATTATGACTTCAGGTGAGTAGCAGGCGCAGGAGCGAGGCAGACTGCTTAGGTGGTTTACATGCAGATGTTAGCAGTGATAAGAGGCTAAAAATAAACTGTGATTATGTAGGCTGAAGGGAACAGTGATAGTTAGATGGTTTTTCATAAGGAATCAAACATTTAAATGCCTGTCTATTGGAAGATTAAAAAGAAGATAGGTTTTGAAGTGGCAAGGTTGTGCTATTAGGGGCATAGGTAATTGGGGTTTCACCCCCTTCATGGAGACATTGCAATGAAAAGATTGTTCTCAAATATGCTTATGGACACTTCCCTCTAGAACCAAAAGAGGGGAAGCATAGACAACTCCCTGCTGGTTGAACACACACACACACACACACACACACACACACACACACACTCTCTCTCTCTCTCTCTCTCTCTGAAATGCCAAAGAATGGTGATATTGTTACTACTTACTCCAGGCCTGCATCCCTTCCCTCACCGTCACGTCACTGTGGTTAGATAGCATGCCTGCCCGACTTCTGCTTTCCTGACCACTACCAATTTCTGGGAACCATTTTGGTTGTTATTGGCAGAAATCCAAAAGAACTGTTGCACTTGTACACACAAGCAACTAATTGGTTTTAATACAGACCTGGCAACAGCCAAGGAGAGCACTTTGCTTCAGGTGTGCCTAGAGTTCAGAAGACAAGTCTGTGTCACCCATACCTCCCTATTGTCCTTGATATCTGTACTTTCCAATGCTGCTCTCCTTCTTAAGAAGCAAAGATGGCTGATGACAGGTGCTAATTAGTTTATTTCTTAGCACTGTAATCCCAGAAAAAAGTTGTCCTGTCGCCTCAAAAACAAAAAAAAAATCACAGAAAGGGCTCTGATGTCAGCTGCTCAGGTCCAGTGTCACTCAGAGCTGAGAGGTTGGGGACAGGTCACTGACTATCTAGTAATATCATAGTGTGGGATAGCAACGCCAGGCAGGATAGCTGCAGGGAATCCAAACAAAACATTCTCTCTCTGCAGTGAATTAACTGCAGTTTCCATGTTTATTCTCCATAATTAGAGTTTACCTGGAGTCAAATCATTTACTATTACTATGGATTGACTCTGTGGTCCATCTGTATTTGCAGATTTGTATATGTAGGGATATATTTGTTTCAGTAAGGGCTCTCTATTATGTCTTGTAACTGTGAATATGCCTCTTTCATGTATACCAAGTCAGGGAGAAAGATCAGGGAGAGATAGGCTAACATTCAACCACTCATCAGAATTTTGAGGTTGCCATAGGCTCTATGTATTTGAAGGAGAAACTGGCTGAGTCTTTGCATGACAACCTAATACCCTCCCAGTAGCCTATGAAGGTGTCTCATTTGTCTGCTGTGGTGGTTTGAGTAGGAATGGCTCCCATAGCCTTGTGTTTTTGAAACCTTGCCCCATAAGAAGTCGTACATTAGGAGATGTGGCCTTGTTAGAGGAAGTATGTCACTAGGGTTGGGGTTTGAGGTCTCAGATGCTCAAAGCCAGGCCCAGTGTGTCTCAGTCTTCTCATGTTGCCTGCTAATCTGGATATAGAACTCTCAGCTTCTCCAGCACCATGTCTGCCTACATGGTGCCATGCTTCCCACCATGACGATAATGGACTGAGCCTCTGAACTGTAAGCCAGCCCCAGTTAAATGCTTTTCTTCATTAGAGTTGCTATGGCTAAGACTAAGATATCTACCATACGGATTTGTCTGTTCCTTTGAAGCATGAAGCCAGAAAAATTTTCAATGATTTGCTTTGTTTTGACATTTGTGTCTTCCATCTTCACAACACAGCCAGGACGGCCTACCTAGCTGCTCTTCACGCTGCTCCAGGTTCTTGACCTCCTACTTGTTTCCTATCTTCAGTTTCTCCTACTATTGTCCCCTAAAGACATAAGCAGAGGATCAAGTCAGAACAGTTATCTGCGGTCTGTATTAGTGGCTTTGATAAGAGGCTTTGGGAAAGAGGTTAAAATGAATGGTTGTAATGAAATTAATTTGGGCTTCCCTAGAGATTTCACTTCTGTGTGAGGTAGTCTTGCCATTCAGTGTTTGTGTTCCGTGTGCCCTACACTATTTACATATCAGAATGGCAGCTGTTACTGAAGCCCTACAGATGCCTTCAGCAGAAAAGACTGAGACTTGTTCTTAGGGAACGGAGAGAGAAGAAAGGTTGTAGTTCTAAGCATTGAATTAAGAATGTTTCAGAAAATGTGATATAGGCAGATGACATACTGGCATTGATGCAGTTGCTTTGGACCCTCTCTGAATTTAGAAACAATGTGTAATGTTTTCAATGAGTATCTTTTAATCATTTGTTTATTATGTTTAGTAGTTTCTATCCATTGAGAAATTCATGGGTCACTTCACTGGGACTTCTCATTTTCAGATGTTGCAAACTAGAATTTTTCCCAATTTCTTTGGGAATGATATATATCTTAAATTTAAAGATTTTAATAAAACAGTATAGGTTGAGGAAAACATTTTCTTAATAGTCTTAAATATGATTGTTAAGTATATCTTAACTAGTTTCAGATGTGTCTTATTCTCTGACTAAAACTCAGCCCTTTATTTTAAACGAAGGAATTGTGTAATTAGTAGCTAATTGCCTTGGATATTTTGGGTATTTCAAGGAGATAATTCAAAGGCCATTGAAATTAAATGCTCACAATGTTCTTTACGCATATGTAATCCCCCTTTTAAAATATCACCTAAGACCAGGCCTGACGATGTAAAAATAAACAGAGACCTGTGTTGTTTTTGTATAGCTGAAATAATAGTATTTAAAAGTAGTTTTTAAAATGTCTTTCCTCTGTGGACACAGTTTCATTAAGTTTTGAGATTTAAGGACGGGAGGACTTCTGAAGCTCGAATTCCTCTGTAGTATCTGCCATGTGGCCACCTACTGATCACACAGAAGGGGACAGAGAATCCCTCACTCTTCATAAGTATCGCACATGTTCCAGCAAAATTATTGACATAATTGAGGATTACAGAGTAATGTAGAGTTTGTGAGGACAGAGCAGGACTGGGTTGACATGGGCTCTCATCTACTGTCTTTGCTATTTAAGAAGTCCAACTCTTGGTGGACAACTTAACTTCTCTGGGCTTTTTTAGGATATGTGTGTTGGTGTGTGGATGTAGTCATCTTTAACACTTTACTAGCACAGACATACTGTTCTGTACCTGTTATCTATAATTCTTCATTTGGTGGAGGTGAAGGCTAACAAGTGTGTTTTTAAGTGATAATATTCTTGTATTTATTTTGATGATGAAACCTTAGACCATGAGATTAGTGAATTTAGGAGCTGTGAAATGTATAGATTTATATGTGCACCATGAGGCAGAAGAGTCTTTCTTCCCTGTTTGCTGTGTTCACTGACTAAGGCTAGTAGAAATGATGGGGCAAGTATACTAAATGTGACATATCAGATTGTTGCCCTCCTGGTTTTCTCTTAACTAATATTATTTCTTTTCTTTCCTCATTTTTTTTTTGAAGGGAGAGTACATATTTCAAACATCTAGTTTCAGCTAGAGAGAGTCAATAATCTGACGTAACTAGATAACTAAAGTATGTGTAAAATATAAGAATCTGTATGAAATCCACAGTTCTTGGGGATAAATGTAGATTGCATACCTGTCTATAGCGGAAGGGGAAATCTGCACAGATCAATAGACAGATGAGTAGGAATGTGATCATGGCTACCCAATAATAACATAGTCCCCTATAGAGAATGGGTTTCTGGAGAGATTCTGCCCAAATCTAAAGACCAGATAAGGGAGGTGTTACTTAAACCACTACTAATGAAAGAAAAATTATTAAAGAAAGGGTCGCTTCTGTCCTTTACAACTGCAATGAGCTGAGGTTCAGACATTAGGAAGAACCACAGGACTTTCAAAGAAACCTCAAACATTGGGCCAACTTCACTGCCTCTGTGCTTTGTCTATGCCTAGGAGTTAAATAAATTAAAAAAAAAAAAGAAGAATCACCCATGTAGGTAGGCTTTACAGAAAACATAAATAATGTCTAAAATGCACATTTAATTAACTTACTTTGTTTTTCTGGGCATCAAATACATGTGGAGAGTATGCCGATGGTGAGGAGGACACCAGAGTTAGGTACTCAGAGCAACAACATGGAGCATGCCAACCAAGTTTAAGTCTATACCCAGACATCTAGGAAGTGTTCTATTATCAGGAACCCATTTGAAATCCAAGGACCAAGAAAGAAGCATAGTGTAAAGGCAGGAAGCTGGGTCAGCAGACAGGCTGGCCCATGAGGCCCAACACAGAGAGCTGCCTGTTCTCAAGTGCTTCTGACTACACTTACACGCTTCTTTCCTCTGAACATCGTCACGTTATTCCATCCCTTTCTAAAGAAAATAAGCAGGTTGAGGGACCCCTACATGGGGGCATGAAATGGAGGTGTTATGGCAGTGACTGTTTT
Organism: Grammomys surdaster; assembly: GCF_004785775.1. Lineage (NCBI taxonomy): Eukaryota > Metazoa > Chordata > Mammalia > Rodentia > Muridae > Grammomys > Grammomys surdaster. Next base: position 175 of record NW_021610907.1, on the reverse strand, counting down.
ATAAGTAGAAGAATGGGCATTTCAGATGTTTTGAATAATCTCTTATTATAAGAAACACTGGCAAGGACTCAGATATCAAGATGCTATGCTGAGCACAGTTACTATCGGATCAACTTCCTAGATACTGAGAACATGGAAGGACTTGAAGAGAAGAGAAGAGAGAAGAGAAATAAGG
>NW_021610906.1:0-1424 GCF_004785775.1 Grammomys surdaster | reverse complement strand
TTCTTGTATTTTTCATTAGCTTTCTTCAATACGTTCTATAGTGCTTTTCTGCTGGAATCTAGCAACTATCTTGAACATTCCAAATTAAACACTGAAAGATACATGTCCGCATGTTACAAGAGTTTCTGCTTAAACCAAACACACTTCCTAACTGAAATGTCACATGTAACATGATTTAGGTGTTTTCAGCTCAGTTGTACTTGCCGTTATCTCTGGAAGTAAGAATACACTGGAATTTTCGTATTTTTACATTAGCTTTGTTCAGTATGTTCTATAGTGCTTTTCTGCAGGAATGTAGCAACTTACTTGGACATTCCATGTGAAACAATGAAAGATACACGGCTGGATGTTACATGTGTTTCGCCTTTAAACCAAACACACTTCCTAACTGAAATATCACATATAACATGGTTTAGGTGTTTTCAGCTCTGTTGTACTTGACTTTATGTCTGGAAGTAAGAATACACTGCAATTCGCCTATTTTTACATTAGCTTTGTTCAATAAGTTCTATAGTGCTTCTCTGCTGGAATCTAGCAAATTACTTGGACATTCCATGTGAAACAATGAAAGATACATGGCTGGATTGTACAAGTGTTTCTGCTTTAAACCAAACACACTTCCTAACTGAAATATCACATGTAACATGATTTAGGTGTTTTCAGCACTGTTGTACTTGCCTTTATCTCTGGAAGTAAGAATACACTGCAATTTACGTATTTTTACATTAGCTTTGTTCAATACGTTCTATAGTGCTTTTCTGCTGGAATCTAGCAACATACTTGTACATTCAGTATGAAACAATGAAAGATGCACGGCTGGATGATACAAGTGTTTCTGCTTTAAACTAAACACACTTAATAACTGAAATATCACAGGTAACATGATTTAGGTGTTTTCAGCTCTCTTGTACTTGCCTTAATCTCTGGAAGTAAGAATACACTACAATTCGCGTATTTTTACATTAGCTTTGTTCAATACGTTCTATAGTGCTTTTCTGCTGGAATCTACCAACTTACTTGGACATTCCATGTGAAAAAATGAAAGATTACTGGCTGGATGGTACAAGTGTTTCTGCTTTAAACCAAACACACTTACTAACTGAAATATCACATGTAACATGGTTTAGGTGTTTTCAGCTCTGTTGTACTTGCCTTTATCTCTGGAAGGAAGAATACAGTGTAATACTTGTATTTTTCATTACCTTTGTTCAATACGTTGTATAGTGCTTTTCTGCTGGAATCTAGCAACTAACTTGAACATTCCAAATGAAACACTGAAAGATACATGTCAGCATATTACAAGTGTTTCTGTTTTAAACCAAACACACTTCCTAACTGAAATGTCACATGTAACATGATTTAGGTGTTTCAGCTCTGTTGTACTTGCCTTTATCTCTGGAATAAAGAATACACTGGAATACTTG
>NW_021610905.1:0-7301 GCF_004785775.1 Grammomys surdaster | reverse complement strand
GAACTTTCAGTGGGGAACCTAGAATCCCCAGGGCCTACCCTCAGGAGAAGCACCACGCGAGGCAATGTGTCTACTCCAGCCCCTAAGGCCCCGAGACAAGCCGTTCTGACTGTTTCTGGTCCTCACAGCCGTGCACCTGAGTCCAGCTGTGAAGGGCGCGACCACTCCACCCCTATTGGCCAGGAACTCTGTCAACAGGCCCCCCTGCAGGTTCCTGATGATGGACTTTGTCACAGCGGTCCTGACCTCAAAGGCAGTGTGACCCCTGAAGTCAGGGTTCTCCGCTCTCGAGTCATAACATTTGGTGGTGATAGCAGTGCATTGGTGGTCAGCCCTGAAGTTCGCCCCGAAGCCGACAACATCCGCAGGAATTTACGGCCTCGGGCCACTCTGAGGGTTCCTGTTCTTTACAGAAATACCCGTGGGTCCAGTTCTGATAGCAGCAGCCGTCCAACACAGCGCAGAAGCAGCCGCACTGCATCCAGGCTTGGCTCTGACCACCAACGAAGCCATAAAATAAAGATGGAGCTGAACCTGGAGCCGGAACCGGAGCTGGAACCAGAACCAGAATCAGAATCAGAGCCAGAATCAGATTCAGAGCCAGAGTCAGAATCAGAGCTGGAGGAAGAGGCAGAGCCAGAACCTGGTCCAAGCAGCCGTGCACAAGCAAGGCTTTCCACCTTTAGGCCTGCAGTTCGAAGGAGATCCACACGCTCTCCTCCAAGACGCCCAGTCCGTATGCGGGCCTCTTCCCCTTCTCCTCCTGGTAGGCTCTGTCATTTCCCTGGGCAGTATAATGAAGGTGCCAGTTCTTCCTCCTCATTCACCAACGAGGATGTCTCCTGTGTTTCAGGTTCCCCTTCTTTCCCCAATAAGTCACCAGAACGGGGCTCCTCATCTCCATCAGGTGACTTAAGCTCTGTCTCTGGTCCTAGTCCTGATACCCTTTGGCGTGCCTTGATACCTGACCTGGATAACCTTGATTCTTCCCCTTCTGGAGAGTCAGAGGAAGAAATAGAGATTGCCCCTCACCCTCCTGCATAGGAAGAAGTGTAGGGGATACCCCTTACTCCTATACTCCTCCACCCTTGCTGTAATTTATGGTGAGAGTTCTCCCAGACTCACAAAAGGAATAGGCACTTATCCACTGTTGGCTGTGTGATTGATTATCTGTGAGGTTTCTAGGGGTTTCTACTTATTCACTAGTAGTCTGAGCAGTTTTGAAGTCCCCTGTTCCCCTTACCCCAACTATCTAGCACTTATAAGGACTTTGGTTCCATTCAGTACCCCCTTTTAAAACAGCCTGGGTTGTTTGTTATTAGGTTTGGGTGGGGGGTTTGTTTTATTTTTTGCCTCTGAGTTTTTATGTAATTAAGTATTTTAATAAAAGTGTTGTTTTATTTTAGAAAAAAAAGAAAATGTAGTACATTTACACAATGGAGTATTATTCAGTTGTTTAAAAAGTGAGCCCCTCCCAGGCAATAGCACTTGGGAGAGCAGGCCCCTCACCTCACCTGGGCAGCACAGTAGAACTAGCCATGGTAGTGTAGGCAGAGGACACCTGGCCTTGAGGGCATGAGAAGGGAGGAGTAGGCCCTGCCCCTCCTCTAGGCAAAGTTGAAGAGCTTGTCCTGGTGGTGTAGGTGCAGGAGAGCTGGTAGGCTGACCACAGCTACCATCCAGATCCAGGACTCTGAGTTGGCCCACCCTAACATCTACCCCATCTATGAACTGGAGCAAGTGGAGGAGCTGATCTTGCAGATCCAAAACTACAGGATCTCCAGGGCACAAGACAACAATGGTATATCTGAGAAAACCCTCAGTGAGAATCCAGTATTGATAGTGTAGCACAAGCCAGAGGCCTTGAACCAGACCAATGACTCAGCAATAAACATCCACAAGCAAAGGAGTGTGGACAAGAGGGTAAACACTATGACAACACTGTAACACACCAAAGCTTCCACAATGAGATTTTCATTTTGTTTTGTTTGGGGGGATTACAAGGGCAAAGGGTGGATATGAAGGGACAGGAAAAAGAATGGGATTGGGGTGCAAAGAATCAATAAAAACTTTAAGTAAAAATGACATAAAATCCACAGGCAAATGGATGAAACTAGAAAATAATCATCCTGGGCTGGAGAGATGTCTCTGTGGTTAAGAGCACTGACTGCTCTTCCAGGAGTCCTAAGTTTAATTCCCAGCAACCACATGGTGGCTCACAAACATCTGTAATGGGATCTGATGCCCTCTTCTGTGTGTCTGAAGACAGCGACAGTGTAGTCATATACACAAAATAAATAAATAAGTTTAAAAAAAACAAAAGAAAGAAAAAATCATCCTGAGTGAGGTATCCCAGACCCATAAAGACAAATATGGCATATATTAACTTATAAGTGGATATTATCAGTTATATACATGATAATCAATCTATAATCTACAGACCCAGGGAGGTTGGATAAAAAGGAGGGCTCTAGGAAAAGAAGCCTGGATCTCCCCTGGGAAGGGGAAATAGAATCTATTTTGTGGGAAGACTGGGGGCAGGTGTGGACAAGAGCAGGAGGAATTACATGGGCAGGATGGAGGGACAGGTGCAGTATGGGAGCCTAATGCAGTGGAAAGTCCCTGGAATCTATGTGGGTGACCCTAATCAGAACTCCTAATGATGAAGGATACAGAGACGGGGTTTGCCATCTTTTGTAGCCAGACAAGACTTCCACTGGTGAGACTGAGTTGTATTCAGTTGAGGTGTTGGCGAAGGGGTTGTGAAGAGATCCCCAAACAACCAAGGCCACTTTCTGCAAACTGAAAGGCCCTATCGAAAAGGACAACACCCACACAGCTCATTAAACATTAGATTGAGCTTGTGACTGCACGGAGCCTTCACCCGTGCATTCTAATCTCTTTCACAAGAGAAGATATTCTGCAAGCTATGGAAAGAGAAACCTGGACACCAACCCAGCTGCAAAACTCAACCTATAATCTGTCCTGCCTGCAAGATGTGCTGGAAAAATATTCTGGCACAGAACTTGGGGGAATGGCCAACCAATGTTTGATTTAACTTGAGGCTCATGCCATGAGAAGAGGCCTAGTGTCCTACACTGGCTGGCTGGCCAGGAACTGGAGACTGGATTGCCCAGAGATCTAGAAGAGAGACAAACATGACAGGCAAAAAATCATTCCTAATGATATTCTACTATACTCATAGATCAGTGCCTTGGCCACTCATCATCAGAGAGAGAGAGAGAGAGAGAGAGAGAGAGAGAGAGAGAGAGAGAAAACTCTAAATTGGAGGTCTCTATTGAGTCCCTCCTCTAGAAGCTTGGGGAATGTGACAGAAGAAGGGGAGGAAAGACCATAGGAATTAGGAGATAGAAGACACCAGAAGTATATGGACGAATCTACTAACTAGTGCTCATAGGAGTTCACAGAGAGTAAAATGGCAAGCATGGGGCCTGCATGTTTCTGCACTAGGTTATCTGCCTACGGCTGACAGCTTGGTGATAGATTTATTGGCTCATGATTAACATAGAGGGAGCACCATGATGGGGTAGGAGTAAGCTTGGGAATGATTATGAGTGAGACTAAGGCTGATTTTTTTTTGACATGTTGAGTTTGATGTAGCCATATGATGTTCATGTGGAGAGACTCTCAGAAGGCTCTTCCACAATTTTATTCTAGATCTTTGAAAAGAGAGCAAAGTTCAAAAATATTGAATCTAGAATCTAGAATCTTGAGAGTATTCCATATCCAGATGCTTGGGAAACAAACAAAAATCCCACAAGATTCATTGACATTTCCCAAGCAGAATATAAAGCCTTACAACAAAGAAATTGAAAGCAGTGTTACAATCAAACTGGTAATTATGAGTCAAAGTAATAGGAATAAAATCAGGGCAGAGTAGTACCACAGATGCCACAGAGGACAGTTTACAGAGTACAAGGTACCTACTGGTTGGTATCAGTGTTTAGAGAAATCAAGTCTGAAAAACAGCAATTAGCTTTGACTAGTAAGTTAGTAAGCTTGTGAGTTAATAAGTCACAGGGGTAAAAACATGGTCTTTTACATTGAATATCCTCTCTCTAAATCTAGTCCCTGGATCTTCTGAGCTTAAGTTTTCTTTCCATCTAATGAGTATAATGCTATCTGCTGCCTAGCGCTATCTTGAGAGTTGGAGAAAGGGGTGCATTTACAAACAACTGGTGTAGAGCTTGGTGCACTGAGGGTGAGTGGATCAGTCTTCCTTTGTGGTGAGTATTCATAGCCCTCTACCATAAAAGTAAATTCACTTTCTATGGTTATTAGGCCTACTGGATTAAATTGAGAAGGAACGTGTTTTAATTCAGGGATAGACTTTTGTTAAGACCAATTATTGGTAATTTCTTAGGCTACACAGAGCCAAAGGACAAATGGCAACCTTTTAGAAATTTAGAATCCATATGAAGCACAACAAGAAACAGTGCACTTTAATTTTGGGCAAATTATAGAACACATCATTCAGAAGCAGAGGACGTGAAAAATTGTGTGGGCAGTCACTGACCCTAAATTGTGTTTTCTTTCAATTAGGCAACACCTATACTTACATAAACATTAGAAACATTAATTTTCTGAGCTTTACAAAGCAATATATAATTTGAAATGATTCAGGTTAAACTAACCTAAACAATTACATTTTCACTAGGACATTGGTAACAAATTAATGTGACAGGAAAACAATTTAATGAGAGGCATTCACAGAAACACACACACATACATTTTCTTTTATAGAAATCTTTACCTAGATTTTAAAAACCTTTTTCTACAATCTTGTACAAATTGGAGCAGAATCCAACATTGCTGCCCTGGTGCTAGACAGAAATGCATTCTCCAGTTCCTAGCCTGGCAACTGCAACTTCATTAGGAAAACTATTGTAGTTTATGGATGGCTCACACAAAAGACCAGGAGTAGGACTTCAGCTGTAAACATGAGATTGGAGCCATAGAACTTAGGAAGTATGAGGTTCTAATCTCCCTAGAGACCATTTGGGATGCCATCAGTGGAAGGTGGGTCTTCAGGGTAGAGAGGAAAATATTAAATGTGTAGATAGGTATACAGAAAAAGCAGCCACCTCCATTTTCTAGAAGAGCATATAGGAAGGAAATGAATCTCAAAACAAAATGGATTCTAAAAATGTGCAGGTGAGCATTTCTCTGTCTGTTTTGTGACAAAAAGTTCCAGACTTTCTAAGCTTCTTTCTGCCTGACTTCCCTTTAAATCCCTTCTCATCTTGCCCTAGTTATCACAGTTTAAGGTGTGCCGTGAATATCACAAGTTATGTTCTATATTTGCTTGTCAAGACAATAGCCTTGACAGGTGTCAAGTATAATCCTATTCTGAAGCTACCAAAAATGGCTTAATGCCATGTAAAAAGCAGGCTAGTTTGGATTCTGGAAATTTCGTCCCTTCCCAGAGAAGATATTTGACCATCTTTGTTCTTTCCCATTTTCTTCAAAGACCTAATTCCATTTGCATATTTTGTTTTTCTTTAACTTGTTCTTTTCTTTGTCTTGCTCTTAACGTTCTCCTTGTCTTTTCCCTCACATTTATTTCCGTTGTTTCTTTCTCTTCTACTAGATCTTTATTTTTTTTAATGGTCTGTTTCTGGGGTTTCATTCTGAATGTTTTTCCCAAGTTTCTCATTCTGCTATGCCTTCTCTCTCTGCCTCTCTGTCTCGTTCTGTCTCTGTCTCTCTCTGTGTCTCTGTCTCTGTCTCTCTCTCCCCCCACCCCACAGTGTCCAGTTGAGGTTATAGACCAGTGGAATTCTAAACAGCTTTTTAAGAGCTGCTGTTCTTGTTTATAGTGGGCTGGTTTTGCTCCAGTCTGTTGAAAAATGATCGTGCTGAAAATTTAGCCCACACATTGGCCTTGTGGAAGAAGGGGTACAGTTGGGATTTATTAGTCTGTCAGTTAAAGGGCAACACAAATCCTCTCATTACATGACCAGAAGATAAATATGGAAGTGAAGAGCCACATCAGAAAATTATTATGTCTAGAGCATAATGATTCATTTTTGTATATTTTATTAAATTAAAATATTCTGACACTCTATAGATCATTGTTAATCCTCTGCTTTCTTTTGAAGCTTTGCCTGGAGAAACCATTGTTATAACAGCCTACACTTGTCATCTGTCAGTGGAAGAAGGGTAATTTAGGAAAATGTATGTTGTTTTAATCTGGGGGAGGCAGAATTCGGAGTAAAATAGTGGGTTCCAAACATTATGGGGGTGGTAGGCATGGAGCAGCAAATTAAAGCTCCAGAATTGTCAGCGGTCAGGGGTAGACAGAAAGCAATAAGGATTTGAAATCATGCTTTTGCAGCAGTCTTGATATCCAAGCAATTTCTTACAGCAGAGAAGATTTGATTTGTCTTGAGACTTATATAATATCCTGCATCAAGATTGCTGGTGCTGCCTGGTGCAAGCAAAACCTTTAAAGAATCAGTCCATTTCCATTTCTCAAACACCTAGAAAAGCAAATACTTTCTGATGTGAATCTTTCCATCCTGAGACACATTTCCTACTAATAAGCCTCCTTTCACTCCATTTCTGGTTACTTAACACTCCTTACGTGCCAACTAGTCTCACCTGTATCTTCATTTCATAGCTAAAATAATGAGTGTTTTAATAACTTGTTCAACATCATAAACTAGTAAAATATTGAAAAAGAGTTCCTTAAATTAGCAAGGATATTAATTTAAGCCAAGGAAAATGGACAAAAGGAGAAAAAAGAATTACTGTTAGGTTTAGGGTAGGCAACAGGTACTCAAACCCACCTCTCTAACAGGAGCACAAAGTACAGTACCTTCTTGGACTTTGCTACTAAGAAGTGATTTCTATGGAATGACTAAATATGATACTGCTACCAACCAAAAAGTCGCAATAATCATTTTTATGTTTCATTTCTGAAGCAGGTTGAGTGTTACATGTATTTCTTTATGCTAAATAAGTATAGTTGTCAAATCTTGTCATCCTATGAATTCACACTTGACAGTAGTTTACCATCCTCAGTGGTCTCCTCAGACTGTCTAAAATATAGCTTTGGTTTTAGAGTGATATTTATTATAATTGGCAGGCTTAAAACCTATCTTGATATTCAAAATAATAAAGTATAGACTTATCAGATTTACACTAAAGTTGTCTTGGACAGACCAACTAGTTTGACATAATTAGAAAATTACAAAACCTATTTTGAATTAATGCTACACAAATATATGTGTATTTGTACATACATATTTCAAATATATTTATATATTTATGCATAT
>NW_021610904.1:0-3080 GCF_004785775.1 Grammomys surdaster | reverse complement strand
TACCCAGATATTCATCAGGTTATGTGTAGGTGAGAGTGTAGATTTCCAGCTGGTTATGTGTAGGTGAGCATGTAGGTCATGTTTAGACTCCAATTTGATTTTTTTCCAACACATAAACAATTTCCCCCAGACATACCAATTCAGAGTGAAGACAAAGACAACCTGTGCATTGAAAATCATTTAATGCTATTTGTACGTTTTCACTATGAGATTAGATTTTCTCCTGCGGTTATTTGCTGACACAAGCTCATCTGTCTCAGAGTTACTTAGTATGCATGAAGCTACTTAAGAAAGTTCAGAACAAGCACAGCTCACTAGTCCCTCCGGAATACCTCATGAACATCCTCTCAAGGGTTTACACAGACTCACACATGAGCTGAGAATTTATTTTTTAAGCAGGATGAATGGTCCTTCTCTAAGAAGATACTGTTTTGAAAGGCCACAAGATTCATGATACGTTTCTAAGTTCAGGCAGTCTCAGTTCTGACTGAGTCCACTGAGTGTCCTGTGCCCTGGAAATCCCTCCCCACCCCAACAGAGGCTGTTCTATGTGCTGAGCCTCACAAAGCCCTGGAGCTGACACAGTTGTCATTTACATAGATCAACTGGACTTGGTAAAAAGCTGTTGGGTGTTCGTTTGTTTCTTTGTTTTGTTTTGGTTTTGGTTTTGGTTTTTGGTTTTTGGTTTTTCTAGACAGGGTTTCTCTGTGTAGCCCTGTTTGTTTTGGAACTCACTCTATAGACCAGGCTGGCCTTGAACTCAGAAATCCACTGGCCTCTGCCTCCCAAGTGCTGGGATTAAAGGCCTGTGCCACCACTGCCAGGCAGCTGTTGTATTTTTAAGCAGCACAGGACTGGTTAGGATGAATTTCAATGGAACTCAAAGTGAATTACTTCCTAGGTGAAGAACTCATGTACACAGATGTGTGTGTGACCATCACTGAGCTGGATGACTGTCAACAGCATCCAGGCCTTTAGCTGACTTATAGGTGAGACTTTGCTCAACAGAGAAAACACAGTATCAGCATCAAGCCTCTTAGGAAGATGTCTCCATTCTGTCCTGTTTCTGCTGAAGTCCTGTTAGTTTGGGGAAACCAAGGAAGTGTGACGTTTGCCACACCCAATCCTATAGTGAGAAAGAGACAGAATGAGCTGCAGTAGAAGCACACAGCGGTCAGACTCCACAGTCCCGAATATATTTGGATAGATCTCGGTTTTGACAGTGTCTTTCCCATGCCACCCTGTGGAGGACAGAGACATGGGGATAAATGGTGACAATTTGTCTCCTTTGGCACACACACACTTAAACCTTGTATGTGAATATATTGTGAGCATGACACTAAAGGAGATTGGGTTGTGGACCAAGAGCTAGTGTGACACACAGGCTATACCTCCACCCAGAAGCTGCTACTGACTATGGACCTGAGTCTACATGGAGGTTTGATGCTCTGCCTTTTCCCCAGAACACAAAATGCTGAAGAGTGATGTTGTATCCTGTGTACTGTACAGTCCAGTGATGCTACAACTAGTCTTGCAGCCTGAGAAGGAAGAAGTCACATGTGGGGACTCTCACCACCTGGAGAAATTCCCCAGCTGCGTTCTCAGTTCTCAGAATGACACTTGGGCCTTAGAGAGACACACAGCTTATATCAACAGAGACAAGCATGCCCCTTCCAGTGTTCCAACACACCATGCCCGAACGCCTTGGGGATCCCGCACAACCCTCTTCGCACACTGTATGGCTTGACTGATGTCATCCTGCAGCAGAGCTGAAAGACAGGAGTCAGGAATGACAAGGACAGTATTGAACACCTTCAGGTCAGATCCAGCCAGCTTTCTCTATGGCAGTGAGCAGTGAATTCAAGGATTTATTTCCCAAGCATCTGTGCATCTGTGACTACTGGAGACAGTCTCTTGATTCTCTCTCAAAACCATGTCTGCAGTGACAAATACAGACATGAATTCTCATCTCTATTTCTTTAAGGATTTATTTATTTATTTCATGTATGTCAGTACACTATCTTTGACTTCAGGCATACCAGAAGATTCCCCATTACAGTTGGTTGTGAGGTACCATGTGATTGCTGCGAATTGATCTCTGGCCCTCTAGAAGAGCAGTCAGTGCTCTTAACCGCTGAGCCATCTCTCCAGCCCCTAAATTCTCAGCTTAAGATGGAATAAAATCACAGTAGCAATTATCTGTGCTTGAAAACAGCAGGCTTATGTCTTATGTCTTAGAGCAGCTGGGCTCCTTCTGTGTGACTCAGTGTAAGTCACCCTATTTCTCATTTACAGAGTCCATGGTGGGTCTGGGATGTGCTTGAGTGGTCGTGGGTTTGAGTATGTGCCACTGCTCGGGTTCTTAGCATCCCAGTCTGCATAAAAAGTAGAGAATCCACTGAGTCAGTGAAGACTCAGTGGAGGATGTGTGACTGTCAGCTAAGGTAGAGGAAACCCTGTTCATCCCCACACTGGAAAACAGAGCAGGCAGACACCTGAAACCTGGGCATCTGCCAGTGAAAATTTATCCTAAAGGAAAACCAAGGGCTGGAGAGATGGCTCAGTGATTAAGAGCTCCCACTGCTCTTCCAGAGGATTTGAATCCCACCACCCACATGGCAGCTCACAACTGTCTGTGACTCCAGTTCCAGGAGATCTGAAGTCTTGTTCTGCCTTCCACAGGTACCAGGCACACACTGTGCATAGAATCATATCAGGCAAAAATCACACACACACACACACACACACACACACACACACACACACACACAGATGAAATAATATGTTAAAAACGAAAACAGAATATAAGCCTGTTATGTGTAAAGCTTTCTCTAGCGGATTATAACGAGTAAATCAAAATGAGCCCAGCTTCTTTAAGACATAAGACTTAAGCGAGCTATTTTCAATCACAGAATTTTGATCCTGTGATTTTATTCCCTCTTTATGATGAGAATCTTGGTCAGTGTTTCTTCCTGCAGAGGTGGTTTTGAGTGATAGCCACATCAGGAAGCTGTGTAAGCGTAATTTACACAAAACTGTAAAATCTTTACATGACTTTATGTGAGCACACATGTGTATCA
>NW_021610903.1:0-2164 GCF_004785775.1 Grammomys surdaster | reverse complement strand
TCCCCATCCAAAGCGCTTGACTTGTATTGAAGTAGGGATAAATCTCTACCTTTGTGAGGAGAAGTTGCCAAGGAGTATTCCCTGAATCAAAGGACTTGGTATTTGAAACTACCTGCTTTGGCCTTACTTGGCATCACCTGCCTTAAGGGATGAAGAAAGTCATGTTCTGAAATCCTTGATGTTTAAGTATTTTGATAATCATGGAAATTCTTTTGCTTCCCAGTGAAGTCAGTTTCTGTGCCCAAATTGCTAGGAAGGCCAGCTCAGGCCACCCCAGACAGGAAGTTCAACATTCCCTTCCCAGGACTTACTCCACATTCCCCAAGACCAATTTCTTCGTCCTTCATTACTCTAAGATGAAAGTCCAGCTACTTTCTGCCTCTCTCTAGTTTCTGTCACCTCCATCTTTGCTCTTCCAAAAAGTCTCCTCAGTCGGGAAATCATGTCTAGGGACATATGCTGTAGACACTGACTGAGAGAGCTCAGTGGACTTGGTGTCACTACAACACTGGTGACATCACAAGGGATGCCAAGAACTCTCCGGGATACAATGGAATGTCCAAAGAAGGGGCTGCTGATGTCATGGGGAACACCCTTTGCCTCCCTGCTAATTTTGTCCCTGTACAGGTAGGAAGCTGAGGCATCCTTATAAGGGTGTTTCCTGGGTCACAGACATTGGGCACTTCAACTTTCCAAAGATAGAGTTTGCTCTAGACTTGATCAGAAACACCTAAGTCATTTTTTTTCTGAATTTAACTGACTGTTTCCCTTCAGACCTTGCCCAGGAATGTCTCATCCTAACTCTAGCTTTCACAATTCGGCAATATTGGCCATTAAAACTGCTGAAAATCACATCAGGAAAAATGTGGAGGAGGAAAGTTCTCCTGTCTCATCATGTAGAGATGCTTGAAATCACATCCCTGAAGAGCCTGAAGGGCAGGTCCAAAATTAGTGTGCATTAGGGGGTGCACTCATGAAGCTGTGTGCTTAGCATTTGAATGGTACCCCAAGGGGGCCTTAGGAGGGAGAGGTGCAGTTATCAGGTGCTCACAACAGTCTGGAGATCTGTTGACAGAGGAAGGTCAATATTGTAGCCATCATTAGGTTGGGTGAGGGGCTCTCCTCTCAGTGCCAAAGTCACCAAAGCAGGTTTCCTCACAGGCCCCTCTGAGCTATACCATGGGATCCTTTCTATCAATAAAATAGTCAGTAGTGGTGAGGGAAAGGCACAGTGTGTAGGACAATACTATAGGCATAACTTGGTTGACAGAACAACTGCCTAGCATCTCATATTCTGATACCTCATTCAACCCACACACCACACAAAATCCTATAAACGTCAAACCCTGATGGTTGATTGAGTGCACACACTATTGATCAGAACCATAGCTCAGACTTTGGGGACTGAGTCATTGACACAAACATCTTTGTCAACTTATAAAGCAAAAACAAAACAAAAAACCCACAAGTATCTCATATAAAGCTGCAGGAAGTACTTTCCAGTGGTCAGTTCTGATCAGGCGATTTTAGACAGAACAATGTATATTGACTCTTAATTTGATGGGTCATATGTAAGTCTTTTTGGAAAGTTATAAGAATAACAGATGTCATACAGAATATAACAGGATGTAATCACTCTGCCCTATCTTGCACTATTCAAGTTATTTTTCATGTCAGTGATTAGCAGGCATATTATAACAACAATTTGAAATAGGTGGCAGAGATGGAAGAAAATGGTTATAGCTATACTGGGGGATATACTCACCTCAACTTAAGAAAACCCATCTCTGTCACTGACTGGCCCTTTCCTCACAGTCCTTGCAAGCCCCAATTGTAAGCCTAGCTTTTGGAAAGTGGAAGCAGGATTCTCTGAGCTCAAGGATAACCTGGCAAGCCAGGTAGAAGACAACATGGTATACCTGAGACCCTGTTTCAGAAGAGAAGAAAACAAAGCAAAATAAAACAAAACAAATAACCACTGAAATATCCAAGGCCACACCTACCAACCCCCGTCTATTATAAAAATCTTACCATTCTCTCCCTGCCAATCTTTCATTCTAAGAAGACATATTAGATGGAGAAATGATCTTTCTGTTCTAAGCCAGAATAGGGAGGGGCATGCCAGAAATCTGTGATGGAGGAGGATCCCAGAAGTCTATGGGGG
>NW_021610902.1:0-1055 GCF_004785775.1 Grammomys surdaster | reverse complement strand
TCCAAGTAAGTTGCTAGATTCCAGCAGAAAGAACTGTGGAACTTATTAAACAAACCTCATGTAAAGATACATGCATTGCAATTTATTCTTATTTCCAGAGCAATAGGAAAGTACAACACAGCTGAAAACACCTAAATCACATTACATGTGACATTTCAGTTAAGAAGTGTGTTTGGTTTAAAGAAGAAACACTTTTAACACCAGGCCATGTATCTTTCATTGTTACTGATGGAATGTCTGAGTAAGTTGCTAGATTCCAGCAGAATAGCACTATAGATCGTACTGAACAAACCTCATGTAAAGATACACGCATTGCAGTGTATTCTTACTTCGAGAGCTAAAGCAAAGTACAACACAGCTGAAAACACCTAAATCTTGTTACATGAGACATTTCAGTTAGAAGTGTGTTTGGTTTAAAGCAGAATGACTTGTAGCATCCTGCCATGTATCTTTCATTGTTAAATATGGAATGTCCAAGTAAGTTGCTAGATTCCAGCAGAAAAGCACTATAGAATTTATTGAACAAACCTCATGTAAAGATACATGCATTGCAGTGTATTCTTACTTCCAGAGCAATAGGCAAGTACAAAACAGCTGAAAACACCTAAATGATGTTACCTGTGACATTTCAGTTAGGAAGTGTGTTTGGTTTAAAGAAGAAACACTTTTAACACCCAGCCATGTATCTTACATTGTTTCATAAGGAATGTCCAAGTAAGATGCTAGATTCCAGCAGAAAAGCACTATAGAATGTACTGAACAAACCTCATGTAAAGATGCATGCATTGCAATGTATTCTTACTTCCAGAGCTAAAGGAAAGTACAACAGAGCTGAAAACACCTTAATCATGTTACATGTGACATTTCAGTTAGGAAGTGTGTTTGGTTTCCTGCAGAAACACTTTTAACACCAGGCCATGTATCTTATATTGATTCTTATGGAATGTCCAAGTAAGTTGCTAGATTCCAGCAGAAAAGCACAATAGAATGTATTGAACATACTTCATGTAAGGATACATGCACTGCAGTGTTTTCTTACTTCCAGAGCTAAAGGC
>NW_021610901.1:0-1343 GCF_004785775.1 Grammomys surdaster | reverse complement strand
TTTTGATGTTGAGGATCCATCCTGCAACTAGAGAAGAGGTTTCTGTCCAATTTTGACTTTTCAGTGAAACTATGATGACAATGATAACTCCATGGTAAGAAACATTATGGTATATTCCCAATCCATGCTGCCACAGGCTGCATGATGTTAATTATTTCTAGTCCCACAAAAGACCAGGATGACTGTATTAGTCATTCCACTTATCAGTGAAAGTAAGTTTATGCCAGTGCTATTTGTTGTCACCAGCAAATAAGATGAAGTCCTTCATTGCTATTGTTACTCTACCTGCCACAGAAAACTATGGCGAGTTCCCTGATGCATGCTTACATCCATTGCTATAGACAACATCATGTATAATATCATGTATACTACCACCAAAAGTGGTATTTATGTTAGTGATCGATCCTATGACTCAAGAAGAGATTTATGACCATAACCACTTTCACTCTCAGTACTTGCTGATGTCACTGACATACTTGACAATATATACGATGGTATAACTCAAGATTCAAGCTGCCATAGGCAGCCTTCTTGTCAGTGTTCCTTCCTGTCACTGGAAGCCATACTAATATCACACAATCCAAATTGCCTTAAGAAATTATGTTTCTTTACATTATTCATACTGCCAACAAAAACCAGGTTGATACACAGATACAGTATATAGACTATGATAAATTGTTGGCTGTTTGCGTTATTGCTACTCATGTGCTCACAACAGCCCTTTGGCAATACAAACACAGTTTAATTTAACCAGCTTACACTTCTCAAAAGTTTGGACAATTTTGTCACCAAATGGAGGTGACCCATCTGACGGGTCTCCCTTATAATCCCCAAGGATAAGGCATTATAGAACAGGCTCATCGCACTCTTAAGTCTTATCTAATAAAACAAAAGGGGGAATCGAGGAGGCTCTACCCTCAGTGCCACTAGTCACCGTTTCTATAGCACTTTTTACCCTCAATTTTTTAAAAAATCTGGACAGTCAGGGCCATTTAGCTGCTGACTGTCACTGTTTAGAGCCTGACAGGCCAAAAGAGATGGTCAAATGGAAGGATGTCTTGACTGGACAATGGAAAGGCCCAGATCCTATTTTAATAAGAGCCAGGGGACCGGTTTGTGTTTTTCCGCAGGAAGAAGACAACCCGTTTTGGCTACCAGAGTGAATGACGCGGTGACTCGCGATATTAGAAGATGACACCCAGGCAGACCCTCCAAACTCTGATGACAGCCCTCGAGCTGATCCATGGGATACAGGTTCCTAGTATATCGGGGGAACAATGATGGGCCATATTATCTGCCTTTCCAAAACCCATACCAGTCAGACATAATGTAGCTAATCTGTC
>NW_021610900.1:0-1712 GCF_004785775.1 Grammomys surdaster | reverse complement strand
ACAGGGAGCAGAGAGAGAGCCATGAGGGTATAAACAGAGAATAGAGAAGGGTCATGTGCAGAGAACAGACAGGAAACAAACGTGCAGACCTGCTGTATTTGGTGGTCCATGTATATAAAGCACGACTGAGAACAGCAGCAGGTGGGGGAGGCAGGGAATGACTTAAGCATTTGCTATGTCCCTGAAGGCAGGCAACTGAAATTGTCTGTACACTGACAACTACAGAGGGAAGGTTCACTCACAGAACAGAAAGGGAAGATAAATAGAAAAATGGACATATTGGTCAAAAACAAAAATGTTGAGTGTAACAGTATCATGGAAATAAGCAACTAGGGACACTGCAGCATATGCAAAAGAAAAAACTGCAGATGATTGGAAGGCAAGAAGAGAATATCAGCTTAAAAGTCTATAAATTATTATCAACAAACTCATAAATGAAAAATTTTCTAAACTAAAGAAAAAGATGCCTATTAAGGTAAAGAAACATTGAAAATACCAAAATAGATTAGACAAAAAAGAGTCCCTTTGCTGCATAACAATCAAAACACTAAACATATAAAGAACTCTAAACAACTGCAACAAAAAAATTGGCCAAAACAAAAACAAGTAACATGCAAAAGCAGAACTATTACATATATACCTTACTTCTTAACATATACTATAAAAGAAAAAATGTTTGGACACATGTGCTGCAGACTCAAAGAAACCACCCATGTTTCTCCAAGCAAACAAATGATCCAAATGTTTTGGGCCAATTCAGAATCAGCCATGATAGTGAAGTTATTCATAGGTCACTGCCTGATTTGGTGAGGAGCACCACAAGGGACCACACGGGTGGTCACACCTGGCTGATGGTTTCCCTCCAGGCTCAGAGAGGACCCACCAAACCAGTTCCCACTGCTCAACCACCTGCTCCTCCCCATTGTGGACATTTTTTTCCTGTACTCACCATGTCTCGATTTCAGAGCTTCCCTAGTGTCCTCTCACAGCTCCCAACAGCACAGCTCAGAGCAGGAAGCAGAGAACCACCGAAGCCTGCACAGTTGCAGGAAACTTGCAGAGAGGAACCGGAAGATCCCGCCTCTTTGTCTGACTGGCAGATCCACCTGGAGGCCTGATTGGCCAGTGAATTTTCCTCAAGGTTAAAATGTGTTTCCGGTCTAGGTCAGACCTTTCCAGATCTCAGGAGTGGTTTGCACCTCATTAGCATTTGTGCCTCTCCTCCAAGAGGAATCTCACCTCACCCAGCCCTGGGGGAGAACTCACCATTCCAGCTCAGGCTATTCAGATACTTGATCCAACACCCCTCTGTGAGCACTGATCCTGCACTTACCAGGACCTGACTTCAGACCTTGCCTGAGCTTTCCTCACAGCATTTGCTTTCTTCCTGAAATCCAGGTGAATAGCTTTGATAGGTGCAGTGGATGTATCAGTCTGACCCAGGAGTGGAAGAGTGCCCAGTCAATTAACATTCAAGAAGGATCTTAGGAAATAATAGTTTTGTTTTGTGGCTTCACGCTGGGCTCAGGGAAACTATAACTCCCTTTCACCAGACAGTTGGTATGAAATGACCCTGTTAGAAAAGCCAGAAACATAAGGGAAACACTGTTGAGCACTATTGTGAACCAGCACATCTTCATTAGTGATGAAGCAGAGAAAAACCATACTTGTATTAGTACAGGTTCTCTAGATAAACATATCTGAAACCATAG
>NW_021610899.1:0-1581 GCF_004785775.1 Grammomys surdaster | reverse complement strand
CAAGTCCTAACTGAAATGTCACATATAACGTTGTTTAAGTTTTTTGAGATGTGTTGTACTTGACTTTAGCTCTGGAAGTATGAATGCATTGCAATGCATTTTACAGTAGGTTTGTTTGGACAGAGCTTTTCTGCTGGAATCTACCAACTTTCTTGGATATTCCATATGAGACAATGAACTATACATGGCCAGATGGTACAAGTTTTTATGCTTTAAACAAAACACACGATCTAACTGAAATTTCACATGTATTGTGATTTCTATATTTTCAGCTGTGTTGTAATATCCTTTAGCTCTGGAAGTACGAATGCTTTGCAATGCGAGTATTTTTACATTAGGTTTGATAATTACGTTGTATAGTGCTTTTTTGCTCGAATATAGCAACTTATTTGGACATGTCACATGAAACAATGAAATATACAAGTTTGGATGGTACAAGTGTTATTCCTGTAAACGAAACACACTTCCTAACTGAAATGTGACATGTAACGTGGTTTCAGTGTTTTCTGCTGTTTAGCTGTGGAAGTAAGAAAGCCTTACAATGAGCTTATCCTTACCGTTTCTTTGTTCAATATGTTGTATAGTGCTTTTCTGCTGGAATCTAGCAACGTACTTGGACATTCTATATGAAACAATGATATATACATGGCCGGATGGTACATGTGTTTATGTTATAAATCAAACACACTTCCTAACTGAAATGTCAGAACTAAGACGGATTTATTGTTCTCAGCTGTGCTGTACTTGCTTTAGCTCTGGAAGTAAAAATGCTTTGCAATTCGCATATCTTTACAGGAGATGTGTTCCATACATTTTATAGTGGTTTTCTGCTGGAATCTATCACCTTATTTAGACATGCAATATGAAACAATGAAGTATACATGACCGAATGGTACAGGTGTTGATGCTTTAAAGCAAAAACAAGTCTTAACCAAAAATGTTACATATAACGTTGTTTAAGTCTTTTGAGCTGTATTGTACTTTCCTTTAGCTCTGGAAGTATGAATGGATTGCAATGCATTTTATAATAGGTTTGTTTAATTTGTTGTAAAGGGCTTTTCTGCTCGAATCTAGCAACTTTCTTGGCCATGCCATATGAAACAATGAAATATACATGGCCGGATGGTACATGTGTTTATGCTTTCACCCAAACACATGTCCTTACTGAAATGTCACATGTAGTGTGATTTCAATGTTTTCACCTGTGTTGTACTTGTCTTTAGCTCTGGAAGTATGAATGCATGGCAATGCGCGTATCGTTAGAGTAGGTTTGTTCAGTACCTTGTATAGTGCTTTTCTGCTGGAATCTATAATCTTACTTCGACATGCCATATGAAACAATGAAAATACATGTCCAGATCGTACAACTGTTTATTCTTTAAAGGAAACACACATCATAACTGAAAACTCACATGTAATGTGTTTTCAGTGTTGTCAGCGGTGTTGTACATGCCTTTAGCTCTGGAAGTATGAATGCTTTGAATTGCGCTTATCTTTACAGTAGGTTTGTTCAATACATTGTATAGTGCTTTTCAGCTGAAATCTATCAACTAGTTTGGACATGCCATATGAAACATTGAA
>NW_021610898.1:0-2108 GCF_004785775.1 Grammomys surdaster | reverse complement strand
ATGTCATAGATTACGATGTCATAGATTCCGATGTCATAGATACCGATGTCATAGATACCGATGTCATAGATAACGATGTCATAGATAACGATGTCATAGATACCGATATCTTTGATATCGATGTCATAGATACCAATGTCATAGATACCGATGTCTTTGAAAACAATGTCATAGATACCGATGTCATAGATACCGATATCATTGATACTGATGTCATAGATAACAATGTCATATATACCGATGACATAGATACCGATGTCATTGAAACAGATGTCATAGATACCGATGTCATAGATACAGATGTCATAGATACCAATGTCATAGATACAGATGTCATTGATACCGATGTCATAGATATCGATGTCTTAGATACCAATGTCTTTGATATCAATGTCATAGTTACGATGTCATAGATACCGATTTCATAGATACCGAAGACATAGAAACCGATGTCATAGAAATCGATGTGATAGATACCGATGTCATAGATACCGATGTCATAGATATCTATGTCATAGATATCAATGTCATAGATACCGATGTCATAGATACCGATGTCATGGATACCAATGTCATAGATACCTATGTCATAGAAAGCGATGTCATAGATACCGAAGACATAGAAACCGATGTCATAGATACCGATGTCATAGATACCGATATCTTTGATATCGATGTTATTGTTACCGATGTCATAGACAACGATGTCATTGATACAGATGTAATAGATATCGATGTCAAAGATACAGATGTCATAGAAAGTGATGTCATAGATACCGATGTCAGAGATTCCGATGTCATAGATACCGATGTCTTTAATATCGATATCATAGATACCGATGTCATAGATACCGATGTCTTTGATATCGATGCCATAGTTACCGATGTTTAGACAACGATGTCATTGATACAGATGTAATAGATATCGATGTCAAAGATAAAGATGTCATAGAAAGCGATGTCATAGAAAGCGAAGTCATAGATATCGATGTCATAGATACAGATGTCATAGGAAGCGATTTCATAGAAAGTGATGTCATAGATACCGATGTCATAGATACCGATGTCATAGATACTGATGTCAAAGTAACCGATGTCATAGATACCGATGTCTTTGATATCGATGTCATAGTTAACGATGTCATAGACAACGATGTCATTGATACAGATGTAATATATATCGATATCAAAGATACAGATGTCATAGAAAGTGATGTCATAGATAACGATGTCATAGATACCGATGTCATGGATACCGATGTCATAGATACCGATGTCATAGATACGGATGTCATAGATACCGATGTAATAGATAGCGATGTCATAGACATCGATGTCATAGATTCAGATGTCATAGATACCGATGTCAAAGATATAGATGTCATAGATACCAATGTCTTTGATATCAATGTCATAGATACCGATGTCATAGATACCGATGTCATAGATACAGATGTCATAGATACCAATGTCTTAGATATCGATGTCATAGATACCGATGTCATAGAAACCGATGTCATAGATAATGATGTCATAGATATCGATGTCATAGAAAGCGATGTCATAGATACCGATGTCATACATTCGAAGTCATAGATACCGATGTCATAGATACCAATGTCATAGATAATGATGTCATAGATACCGTTGTCATAGATACCGATGTCTTTGATATCGATGCCATAGTTACCGATGTTTAGACAGCGATGTCATTGATACAGATGTAATAGATATCGATGTCAAAGATACAGATGTCATAGAAAGCGATGTCATAGATACCGATGTCATAGATACCGATGTTATAGATACCGATGTCATAGATACCGATGTCATAGATACCGATGTCATAGATAACGATGTCATAGATATAGATGTCATAGATATGTATGTCATAGATATCAATGTCATAGATACAGATGTAATAGTAAGCGATGTGATAGATACCGATGTGATACATACCGATGTCATAGATACCGATGTGATAGATACCGATGTCATAGATACCGATGTCATAGATTCCGATGTCATAGATAACTATGTCATAGATATCGATGTCATAGTTACAGATGTCATAGAAAGCGATGTCATAGAAACCGATGTCATAGATA
>NW_021610897.1:0-1690 GCF_004785775.1 Grammomys surdaster | reverse complement strand
TCGGTATCTATGACATCTGTATCTATGACATCGGTATCTATGACATCGGTATGTATGACATTGATATCTATGACATCAGTATCAATTATATCGGTTTCTATGACATCCGTATGTATAACTTTGTTTTCAAAGATATCGGTATCTATGACATCGGTATCTTTGACATCAGTATCTATGACATCGGTATCTATGACATCGGTATCTATGACATCGGTATCTATGACATCGGTATCTATGACATCGGTATCTTTGACATCGGAATCTATGACATCGAAATCTATGACATCTCTATCTATGACATCGGTATGTATGACATCGGTATCTATGACATCGGTATCTATGACATCGGTATCTATGACATTGGTATCTATAACATCGCTTTCTATGACATCTGTACCTTTGATATCGATATCTATTACATCTGTATCAATGACATCGTTGTCTATGACATCGGTAACTAAGACATCGATATCAAAGTCATCGGTATCTATGACATCGGTTACTATGACATCGGTATCTATGACATCAGTATCTATGACATCGATATCTATGACATCGCTTTCTATGACATCGCTTTCTATGACATCTGTATCTATGACATCGATATCTATGACATAGATATCTATGACATCGATATCTATGACATTGTTATCTACGAAATTGGTATCTATAACATCGGTATCTATGACATCGGTATCTATGACATCGGTATCTATGACATCGATATCTATGACATTGGTATCTAAGACATCGGTATCTATGACATCGATATCAAAGACATCGATATCTATGACATCGGTATATATGACATCGGTATCTATGACATCGGTATCTATGACATCGGTATTTATGACATCTGTATCTATGACATCGATATCTATGACATTGATATCTATGACATCTGTATCTATGACATCGTTATCTATGACATCTTTATCTATGACATCGGTATCTATGACATTGGTATCTATGACATCTGTATCTATGATATCAGTATCTATGACAATGATATCTATGACATCGATATCTATGACATAGACATCTATGACATCGATATCTATGACATCTGTATCAATGACATCTGTATCTATGATATCAGTATCTATGACATCGGTATCTATGACATCGGTATCTATGACATCGGTATCTATGACTTCGGTATGTATGACATCGGTATCTATGACATCGCTTTCTATGACTTCGCTTTCTATGACATCTGTATCTATGACATCGATATCTATGACAGAGATATCTATGACATCGGTATCTATGACATCGGTATCTATGACATCGGTACCTATGACATCGATATCTATGACATTGGTATCTATGACATCGGTATCTATAACATCGGTATCTATCACATCGGTATCTATCATTTCGGTATCTATCACATCGCTTTCTATGACATCGGTATCCATGACATCGGTATCTATGACATCGGTATCTATGACATTGATATCTATGACATAGATATCTATGACATCGGTATCTATGACATCGGTATCTATCACATCGCTTTCTATGACATCGGTTTCTATGTCTTCGGTATCTATAACATCGGCATCTATGACATCGTAACTATGACATCGATATCAAAGACATTGGTATCTAAGACATCGATATCTATGACATCGGTATCAATGACATCTGTATCTATGACATCGGTATCTATGACATCTGTATCTAT